>NW_025814830.1:24965000-25170000 GCF_022079265.1 Lynx rufus | reverse complement strand
TATGTATATAAGTATATGTATACACATATATACATATAAGTATATATATACTTATATATACACTTATATATATACACTTTAATTATATATATTTATTTATATATACTTATATATTTATATATAAGTATATATAAATAGGTATATGTATATAAGTATATATATACTTATTTATATAAGTGTATATATATACTTATATACATATAAGTATATATATATTTGTACTTATTTATATATAAATATATATACACTTATTTATATATAAATATATATACACTTATATATATATACACTTTAATTATATATAAGTGTATATATAAGTATATATATATACTTATACATAAATACATAAAGTATATATAAATATTATATATACTTATATAAATACTTATATTTAAATATATACTTATAAATAAATACTTATAAATATAAGTATATATACTTATATTTTATATATATACTTATATAAATACTTATATATATAAATATTTTTTAGGTTTATTCATTTATTTTGAGACAGAGAGTGAGGGAGGGGCAGAGAGAAAGGGGAGAGACAGAATCCCAGGCAGGCTCTATGCTGTCAGTGCAGAACTTGATGCGGGGCTCAAACTCACAAACTGTGAGATCATGACCTGAGCCGAGATCAAGAGTCGGATGCTTAACCGACTGAGCCGCCCAGGTGCCCCTCCACCTTATATATTTAAACTCCTTTCTGAACTCGGACATGACAGTTATTGTTTACCGCCTTTGGTTTTCCGAAGAGAAAACTGGCACAAAAGGGCTAAGTCACTATGTAGTTTGAGTTTGGACAGAAACCAGGCATCAATCTAAATGCTTTATGTCATTTCCTCACGGAAAACTTACCACAGCCTGTGAGGTAGCACCATGGTCTGAATGTTTGCATCCACCCCCCCCCAAAATTTATATGTCGAAATCTTAATCCCCAAGGTGATGGTATTGGGATCTGGAGCTTTTGGGAAGTGATCAGGTTGTAAGGGTGGAGTCCTCACGAATGGGATTTAGTGCCCTCATAAAACAGGCTCCAGATGGGGCGCCTGGGTGGCTTAGTTGGTTAAGCGTCCGGCTTCGGCTCAGGTCGTGATCCCACGGTCTGTGAGTTCGAGCCCCGTGTCGGGTCTCCCTCTCTCTCTGGCCCTCCCTCGTTCATGCTTTGTCTCTCTCTGTCTCAAAAATAAATTTAAAAATTAAAAAAAAAAAAAAAAAAAACAGGCTCCGGAGAAATCCTCTCTGTCACTCTGCCACCCCCCTTCCAACACCCCTGTGTTTATTGCAGCGCTAATTACGATAGCCAAATTATGCAGTCAAATGCTCCACCACTGAGCTATACCCGCACAATAGCCAAATTATGAAAGTGCCCATCGATAGATGAATGGATAAAGATGTGATACACACACACACACACACACACACACACACACACACAATGGAGTATTATTTGGCTGTAAAAAAGAATAAAATCTTGCCATTTGCTACAACATGGATGGATCTAGAAAGTACAATGCCAAGCAAAATAAACCAGCCAGAGAAAGACAAATCTCATATAATTTCATTCTTATGTGGGATTTAAGAAACAAATCAACAAAGGGGGGGGGGAAGAAAGAGAGACAAACCAAAAAGCAGACTCTTAGCTGTAGAGAATAGACAGAAGTTACCAGAGGGGAGGTGGGGGGGGGAGGGGTGGAATAGGTGATGGGGATTAAGAGCACACTTATCACAATAAGCACTGAATAATACACGGAATTGTCAAATCACTATATTGTACACCTGAAATTAATATAACACTGTATGTGAACTACACTGGAATTTAAAAAAAAGAAAGATTTAAAAAAACTCCCACAAACAACAGTGCAAAACAAAACAAGGCTTCAAGAGGTTAAATAAGTCAGTGCAGGTCCCATTGGGTTCCCAAGTCTAAAGATACCAGCACCCCTACCGTGTGTCTGGTTCCAGGCACCCGCCAGTTAAGGGGAGACTCCAGTCACCCCGGGGACCCGACCCCACTCAATGGTGCACAGGAGCCAGCAGCCCCACGCATGGGTTGACGACTTAGGCTTGGAAAGCTTCCTGTTTCTTGGTTCCTCCCTCTTGGCAAGAGAGAAAGTGTTGGCACTTTCTGGTGCAGACCAGTGTGGAGAAAACATTGAAGAAAGGTGTTTGGCCCAATTCTCTTGCTGTTCTGAGCGAGTCTAGAGTCAAGCGTTGTTTAAAGAAATGGGAGTTTAAGGTCTTCTTTGCTCCAGCCCAAATAGCAATTTCTAGTGGTCTTCTGTCTGGATGACATCCTCAGGGAGCTAGGGGCCTGGTTTCTTACTAGTCATCAGAGTAATTATCAAATGGAACTAGAAAAGGAAGCCAGCACACTGTTCCCCCTCTACCTCCTTTTACCCTCATGGAACTTTCTGCTGGTGGCTAAAGGTCCTCTCTCCCCACAGGACCCTGTGTATTGCACTCTGGTGTCTAGGTGCTCCTCGATGCCATTATCACATTGTACAAATTGCATCACCTAGCAAGATGCCTCTTCACATGATCAAGGGTCTGCTCCCCACAATCCCCTTCATCTTCCTTGATTGGTGCTTTTCCAAGGATGATGTAGATAAAACATGACTATTACAGAATAGCTATATCCTCTAGAAAGCTTCATTCTCTCCATGGGGCACTATATAATTACAAATTATTGACTAATGGAAAATGTATCAATTGGTGACCACTTTCAGAAAATCTCCTGGTATAGGTGCTGATTCACACATGTACCCCAGTGTTCATAGCAGCGCTTTCAACAATAGCCAAATTATGGAAAGAGCCCAAATGTCCATCAACTGATGAACGGATAAAGATGTGGTTTATACATACAATGGAATACTACTCGGCAATGAGAAAGAATGAAATTCTGCCATTTGCAACAACGTGGATGGAACTGGAGGGTATTATGCTAAGCGAAATAAGTCAGTCAGAGAAAGACGGATATCACATGTTTTGAGTCAGATGTGGAACTTGAGAAACTTAACGAAGGACCATGGAGGAAGGGAAGGGGAAGAACAGTTTCAAACAGAGACAGAGGCAAACCATAAGAGACTCTTGAATGTGGAGAACAAACTGAGGGTTGATGGGAGTTTACGGGAGGAAATGCATGAAGGGCAGTGAGGAGGGCACTTGTTGGGATGAGCACTGGGTGTTGTATGTAAGTGATGAATCATGGGAATCTACCCTCAAAACCAAGAGCACATTGTATACACTGTACATTAGCCAAATCGACAATAAGTTGTATATAATAAATAAATAATAAATAAATAAAATAAAATTTAAAAAGGAAAGAAAAGAAGAGAAAAGGAAAAGAAGAGGAAAGGAAAGGAAAGGAAAGGAAAGGAAAGGAAAGGAAAGGAAAGAAAAGAAAAGAAAAGAAAAGAAAAGAAAAGAAAAGAAAAGAAAAGAAAACATCTCCTGGTAGAAACATGTCCCACTCTCCTAAGACTTTTCCATGAAAAAATTCAGTTGGAAACTCTTCTTCCTTTGTGTGTGTGCCTGTGTGTGTTGTTGGTGGTGGTGGTGTTTGTTTTCCCACTTCTTGAGTTGAATATTCAGTTCATGTATTTTCTTTCTTTTTTAGTGTTTATTTGTTTTAGTTTTGAGAGAGAGAGAGAGCACAAGTGGGGGAGGTGCAGAGAGAGAGAGAGGGAGACACAGAATCTGAAGCAGTCTCTAAGCTCTGCACTGTCAGCCACAGCCTGATGTGGGGTTGAACCCATAAACCGTGAGATCGTGACCTGAGCCGAAGTTGGACACTTAACCAACTGAGCCACCCAGGCGCCTCATCAGTTCATCTATTTTCAATCTTATGTTTTGATAAATCCCTTTAAGGCTATAAATTATTCTCTGAGTACTGCTTTAGCTGCACTCCTTGGGCTCTGGCCTGTGGTGCCATTAATTCCTAAATAGTGCAATCACTTCAGTTTTGGCTTCTTCACCTAAGAGTTTATTTGGAAAGGTGTTTTTGCATTTCTAAGAGGGAAAGTTTGCAGCACGTTTTCTAGAAATGTTATCCACTGTAAATTCTAGAAGCAGCTCGATCTCCTTCAGTTATTCTTTTCAAGTCGATTTCATAGCTCTTAAAATTCAAAGATCCAGTAAGAGTCAAATGGTATTATCCCAACCCTGTAAGGTGGAGCTGGTGTCACCCGCATGCTAGATGGATGAAGTCCGTAGGGGATAGGTAGTTTTTCCAAAGCCACAGAGCAGAGAAAGGACATGCCATAAGACCTCTCGGCGCGTAGTGGAGTGCTTGTCCCTGCCACATTCATTCAGTCCTGGCCCTGGCGAGGCCAGTGATGAACAATACAGACTAAACTCTCTGCCCTCCCTGCCTTTGCTTGGGGAGTTTACTTTCAAGATAACACGGCCATAGGTGTGAAAACAGGGCATGGAAATAGGAGAGGATCCCGGAGCACAGAGGAACCACCGCTGTAAAGTCAGAGGAACGAGTCCTTGTCTACCGGGGTCCCGGGAGTTCTTGCAAGTTCCCTTCCCCACTTCCTTGGGGGCGCTCACGGTGGTAGCAGTGCTCCACATGTTGCTTCTTTCCAGAGCCCCCGAGACCTGCCTTCTTCCTGCCCTCAGACGTATGCCGGGCACCTACCCCTCCAGCCACGCTGCTGGGAACTTGTACCCAGGATCTCTGTGTAATCCTGACACCAGTTTTATGGACGAGCACGCCAAGGCTTAGACAAGCTAACTCACCCAAACTTGGTATCTGACTCCAAGGTTTTCTGACTCCAAGGCCAATGCTTATTTCAGGACCCCCCCCAGGGTTTGGGGTTTGGGGTTTTTTAGGGTTTTTTTCTTATCAGAAGGAGCCCACGGGGAAGAATCTTACCAACTTGCATGAATCTTGTTGTTTCTACCTTGTTTCTGACATCACTTTCATCATGTCGACAGTGGGATAATCATCTTCATTGCTACCGTCCCATGAGCACCCAGGGGCTGTGCTACGCACAGGATGGGGGTTAACACAGGGATTCGGGAACGGAGGTCCTGGGTTCAAATGCTCGTTCTGCACCTTATCACCTGGGGAGTCTTAAGCCCATACCCGCTCTTGCAGGGGAAGTAAATGGCAGTCTGGGCCAAACCCAGGTCTGTTGAACTACAAAACTCATGTTATCCTGCCTCCCCGAGGCTGGTCATGGCCTTCAGAGTCCTTGAGAAAAGAATTCTGACATCCTGAGGGTCACACAGCGCTCTGTAACTCTTCAGGCCCACGGATGACATTAAACGCGCCCAAAGAGTCCAAGGCGGTATCGGGAACACATTTTGCGATCGGCAAGCGACGAGGAAGAGAGGAGACGTGTAGACGCGCTGGGACTCCAGGTGGACCCAGGAAAGCAGAGGCCAAGTTTTCTCGCCGGACAGAGCGTTCCTACCCGGAGGTCAAATGACTTAGGGAAGGTTCCCGGGTAGCACGGCCTGAGATAGGAAACTGAATGCCTGGGATTTGTTGGGGGTGTGCACGAGGAAGGGAAGGAAGCAAGCTCTGGAGAAATGAAAGGGCTGAGCAAGACTGTGGTCTGCAGCCCGTGGAGGTGAGGACTCTGAATGGTCTCTGTGTTTTCCACCACCCGAAAGGATTTGCCCTGGAAACGCGTGAGGGCTGCTTGAGGTCTCGTCCTGAAAGGTTTCCCCATCCTCACCTCCGCCCTCTCCTCCAATAAGAGAACAGGATTTGTATCCACAGGAAGAATAACTCAAGCCCCGCCCTTCTTGCAAAGCTGTGCTTTGCTCTTGCTTTTGAAAGCCATTGAGTCAGAGACCCCCAGTTCGGACCCCTGAAGAAACAGGGGGTTGGGAGAGTATCATCCGATCTCGGCCCTCAACAAGTTCAAAAAGAGTGTCCAAATGGCACAGAGATCATCTCCATCAGAAGACACAGAAACCTGGAAGGTGGATTCTTACAGACCTCACCCTGGGACGGTCAACTCCTTCCTCTCGGGACGGAAGAGTCTGACGCAAAGGCACAAGAATCTCCTTTTACGCAAAAGCAGCATCTGTAACAAACAGCTGGTCTCTTTTTCACTGTCCAGGGAGAAATGATGACCCGCAAGAAAAAGCAGCCAATATTTTACCTTGTTGTCCTCCCCCCAGCATGACACAAAAGTCATCCTTACCACCCAAGCTCCGTAATTCTGCTTGACTTGGAGCCTCTTATCATGTAAGCTTACCTAGTGTTCCAAAAAGGAGGGTCTGGAAGAGAAAATGGCATTCTTTCTTCTTACAAAAATGGCTTTCCCATTTTTTAATCAACAAGCAGGAACCATCTTCTAATGCTGGTGTGTTATTTCCTGAAATTGTACATAATGGGTTTAGAAAAGGTTTTGGGGGGGGGGAAGAGTTTTGAAGTTTGCTAAATGCCCACCATCTCCATAACCGCTCAAACGAGGCTATTTTTTTGGTAATGCCTTTAAATTAAATATCTTTGATAATAAATGCAAATCAGGGAACAATAAATTATAACTTCTAGGCTGACCGGTGACTAATTATACATATTATAATTAACTCCAGTTTCCAACACAAGGTATTTATCTTAATAATCAGCCCATATACATTAGCATATCTTAAAGGGGTTTGTAAAATAGACTTTAGCATCTGAAGATCCATCTGAACTTCCTCCCTCGGACTATGAAAGGGTGTAGATGCGAAAGAGACGAAATTACTTTAAAAAGAAGTTTGGGCTAAATATAAGTTGAGAAACTCAGATTATAGGCATAAAACCCTGACTTAAAAATATTTATCCTAAATACACCCTCTGAGCATCACCAAAGAGCCTTCAGATTCTAAAAATCTACAATTTCCACGAATCCCGCTCAATGTAGCCTTAACCCTGCAAGCCTCTTAAAATGCCACCAAAATTTGGGGTTTTAAGATTTGAACTTTCTCGGAGGAGATAGATTTTTCAGCAGCCCCTGACCATGTTCTTTGAAAATCGCGGAGGAGAACCCACTTTGGGCGGGGGCGGGACAAAACGGCTGCCACCGATTTGATTCCGATGCCTGTCTTCCGTTCATTCTAGAAACTTAATTACTTCTCTGGCCGGCAGTCGGCTGAGCTCTTGGGATTGTAAACAAGGCAAGGAGGGCCCGCCTGGGCTCTCTGAAGCCCGGTTATCTGCCAGTTTTTTGTAAAATTCGAGTTCTGCTTTCTAGATGGGCTACGGAGTTTAGGGGTTCACTCTAAGTGTGCAGGAGAAGAGGGGTCCGAGGTGCTCCCCGTCTCTGCCTGCAGCCTGCCTTTCTTAAAGACGATGCGAGCCTCCTCCTAGGGCTTTTTCTCCGGCGCTCAGGAGTCTCTGGGGTGAGCAGTTAAGCCTTTTGATACAGCTGGTAATCCCAGCTCTGGCCATTATCTGTGCATTTTCCAACTGTCCCTGGGTAATTGTCCAAGCGACTTAGACAAGTCGGACCAGCCAAAGGCACCACGAAGGTCAAACCGCAATAGAGCATGCTCTGATTTTATCCAGGAGATTGATGCGCAAATCACCTTGATTTCGATTTGGCACGGGGGTTATAAAACGCACTTGCAATCACCGATAACACGTAAGATCAGGCCCAAGCGTGGGACACTGTATTTTATACCCTCTGTGGAGTTTTCCCTAATGCAACCATAAATCAGCCCGCAAAGCAGGGCGTTTGGTCCATGCTAATAGAGACAACAGCGAGAGACCCAGGGTGCGTGGGGGAGGGAGACATTTTTGGAACTTGGGATGAGCTTGAAATCCTTAGCGTGCATAAGGGCTACCCACCTGTAAACTTCAAGGGGGACAGGGAACAGAAGGGGCCTCAGGGGAAGCCACAGAGGAAATCGGGGTCACCCAGCGAGACGTGCGTGCACAAGTCCACTGTGCGTGCGTCCGTTTATATCTCCGAGCACCGGAGCAGAGATTCAAAATCTTGAGGCGGAAAAAAAAAGGAATGAAAGAGAAGGCAAAAATCTTTCTAATGCACGCATGCGAGCGTGGAAAGGAGAAGAAAGTATTCTAAGCAGAAAAAAAAAAAAAAAAAGCAGTCCAGAGCAGAAAACCACAGAGATTGTGATAACTTTCAGCAATGACTACCAAATCCTGCCTCTGGTATCTTTCCTGCCCGCCTCCATGAAAGGCTAGCATCAAATTAAAAAAAAAAAAAAAAAGGGCACAGATTCTGCTTTTTAAAAACTTACCAGCACCCGTCACTGTAGTTTATATAACCATATTATAAAGCATCCTGACTGGGAGATTTCACTGGTCTTGAGATGTTGAACTCAGTATCAGAGAAAGAAAGAAGTAACTTGTCCTCCAGACCCATCTCTCCCTTGGCATCATGGCTAAAGTTCAGCCCCCCCAATCTGCTTATAGACATTGCTCTGCTCCCCAAGTCTGCCTCCCCTCCCTGATCCCCATCCCCTCCCCCCGTTCACCTGTGGGCGTCCAGGCCAGCAGATATCTGGCCTCGTTCTGTGCAGGGCATGGGGGGGTGATGAGGAATGGCGGGGGGGGGGGGGACGTCGCAAGGTCTACCACGTCTGATGGGGAGCTATATAGAAAGAAAGAGAAAAATCCAGATTGGAAAAAAGACACAGAGATGTAATTACTTGCATTGTTTTTTTTTTCTGACATTTTTATTCTTGAGCTTCAAGACATCTGCCTCCGTGTAAAGCGAGTTAAGGATACCTCTAGTGAAAACGATTCCTCTGCTTGGGTTCCACAGTCAGGGCTTTCCCTCAAGTGAAAGAAAAAGCAGCAGACTGAATTTGCGGGGAAAATGGACTCCACTTAACACAACTAAAATTCCCTTAAATTCGAAGCAATGCTCCTTCCAAGCCTGCACATATTTAAGCCTTTTGTAAAGTTTCACATTTGTGTTCCTGAACTGTTTACGAGTGAACACGATTAGGGGTGGAAATTGAAGATACTAGAGAAACCCAGAGCCCTTGTACACTTGCAAATAACCCGGAGGGTGGCACTGGCCGAGCAGGAAGCCTATTTTTCAGCAGACTATCATTCCGCGTTTTACCTTTTCTTTTAATTAGTGGAAAACACACACACACACACACACACACACACACACACACCCATACACACACAGGCGCGTATGCACGCTGTTTCTTTTTCATCCATCCTTTCTCTAGTGATATCCTATCAAGGAAGGAAAATAAGTTACCAAACGAAAAATTTGTACTGAGGTTAGAAAGGGGAAGAATCCTACAAATTCTTAAAACTCCGAGGCTTGAAGGTAATTTCTGTGTCTGATACCTGGCTTCATCGTCCCCAAATGAAACTCTCCTGGTTTTGTACAGGTTAAAACAATGCAAAACAAAACAAAAAGATAAGAATGAAAAAGGAAGCTCCCTGCTGCACTTTGCCCAAGGTCACCATGTCAACCCTAAATAACCAAAGAAAGAAAGAAAGAAAGGGAAGAAGGGAGGAAGAAAGAGAAAGAAAGAAGGAGAAAAGGAGAAGAGAAGAGAAGAGAAAAAAGAAAAGGAAAGGAACAGACAGAAAAGAAAAGAAAAGAGGAAAGGAAAGGAAAGGAAAGGAAAGGAAAGGAAAGGAAAGAAGAAGAGAAGAGAAGAGAAGAGAAGAGAAGAGAAGAGAAGAGAGAAGATAGGAAGGAAGGGGTCATATTCTCCTTCCAGGAGGCAGAGGCTGTGCTCAGTGATTAGAGAAAAATCCAAACCGCTTTCGTGCACAGGGACTCTCCTTTCTCCCTGCCACTCTCCTGCACAAGGGGGAACCGTTTAGGGACAACTGCCCAACTGTGGGCAGGCTGGACCACCCCAAACCCACAGCCTTCTTACCGAGGGGTCCCTCCCCGACCCAGCCAAGTGGGCGCACAAAAAATTCTTCCTTCTGCTTCCAGACAGCAGGGATCTTTCCGGATGGTGCCGCCCAGAGAATACAGGCAGAATCCCGACAAGCACAGGGGGAGAAGGCCCGCTGGCCCCGTGCTCCTGCCCTCGGCCCCCTGGGAACCCGGGCAGCCACGTGATCCCCCCTGCTGAGGGCCGGGAGGCTGACCTGCTTGTAAAACATGTCAGCTACGGCTGGAGAAGGTGACAAGGGAAGGCAGGGGTGTACATCCTTCGAGGTGGTGGGTGGTGGGTATGAGGCAGGTTTAGGGCCAGCGGATGTGTGAGAAAGACCCTGGAGACCCCCTAATGCAGGACGGGATGTATTGTGCGACCCCCATCTTCTCATCAACGTCTCCTCGGGGGTGTTCGGGGCCCGATCTAACCTACTCTGGTCCACTGACCGTGAGCCGTGAGGCCTTGGGAGTTAACGTGTCCGGGCCTCAGTTTTCTTGCTAGGAAAGGGGGTGTTGACCCTGTACTTAACAGTGCAATGCTGATGACCCGCCTGGACATCCTGGGGGCTCGGCCACCTGCGGGCTCTGTGCCAGGGAGGCGCGGACTCCGTCCAGCACCTCCGCCCGCAAACGAGGGTACAAATAGGTCCTTTTGGCACCACTGAGATTAGGCCGGCTGGCTGAGACCCTGATTGTAGGACACAGCTCAGCGCCTGGCACGCAACAAAGCCCAAGAGAGACAAGCTTGTTCGCATGCGTTTGCCTCCAAAAGTATTGTCCTTAAGAAAAGGCGGGCGGGGACTCAGCCTACTGGAGGGAGGGTCACAAAGATGTTCCTCCTGTGAGGGTCCCGCTACTGCAGTCAGGAGGCACGTCAACCCCCAAGGGCCTTAGTCAATGTCAGTTGCGTGCTTGTAAAGGTCACCAGATCAAAGGGGTGGGGGGTGGGGGCCAGGGCGGGCGAAGGAGCAAGAAAACACACACAGACTGTCTGGGGATGAGGCCTCACAACAGCAGGTATTGGGGGGGGGTTGGTCAGAGAAAAGGCAACTTTTGAGGAGGGCTCATTAGCCGAGCGACTCGCCAATGGCCAGGGGGCCCTTGAGGCTTGCCTTCAACGGCCGGCGACAGAGCCACACACAGATTCCAGAAGTTCTACAGCAGAAACTGCATTGAGAGGAGGGCCCCGGAAGGAGCATTCAGCTCAGAGACGGTGACGACCCTGGTGATGACGCAAGTGGCATTTCTAACCCCATACGTTACAACCCAGACCGTCTTACGGTCCCAGCCGAGCTGAATAGAGGAGGCACCGTAAGGGGGCCTTAGAAACTTCCATCCTCCCGATGAAGAGTCAATACGGTCTCTTTAGGGATATTGTACTGAGGCTCTTGGATTTTTATTAGTAATTCAGAGGACTGGTGTGGGCGGGCGAGGACCTGGGGGAATTAAAGAAATGCACGCGGTGACTCGCGTGGATAGACACACGGGTGTCAGTGCTGCACAGAATAAGCGAGAAGCTCCCACTCCCGCTGCTTCCGTGCTGCCCACGGAGGCAGGCCTGCCCGCCGGGACCGGAGGGCCCGGACGTTCCAGATGCTTCCAGCTCTCCGTGCGAGCAGATGCTTGCTCCCATGCACACTTCCTCTGCATCCATCAGGATGCGCGTGTGTCCTTCTCTCTGGCACCTTCCCGCCCATCCTCTGTCTCTCTCTGGCCCCAGGATGCCCCACCTCCCACGGACACCGTTCCTGATAATTATAGTTTATTGATTCTCCTGGTGTTTGTCGCCCCTGGCGTCGTGTTCTTCATCCGGCCGGGCCCCTTCTCGTCCATCACAGCCTGCATTTCTCGGGAGGCAAAGTGCTCAAGGTTCCAGTCTGGAGAGAGATTGCTGCTGCATCGACCAAGGCCGGGAACCTCTCAGAGGTGGGCCTGACCACCTCCCCAGCCCTCCACTCCCCTGCCCAGGCCCTGGGGGCTGAGTCGAGGGGGGCCGTCGACATAAGAATCATAGCAGTAAACACGTATTGACACTTACCGCATGCCAGGCGGGTCGCCACTGCTGTGCACGGGCACAGTCTCCCCCTCCTCCCAAATCCCTCCTGTTCATCACCACGCGTGACGCCGGCCCAGAGAGGTTCAGGGCTTGTCCCGAGTCACACAGCTGCTAAGCGGCACAGCTGGGATCTGCACCCCGAGCCTGTGCCCACAGATCCCCAGCTGCCCCCCACCCCCCGCAAAGCAGCAGGACCAATAATGTGGGTGAAGCAGATGGTGTGAGGTGAAGGGAAAACATCCCAAGATGCCAGTAAATAAAAAACAATGCCCCCTGAGGCTAGCGTGACTGGCAGATTCCCGCCCGTTGCCACCCAGAAAGAGAAGGTCCCCAGCCAGCTTGAGCCAGTGCCCCAGCTGCCGTCAGAGACAACCTGGCTCCCGAGCTGTTTACTTCTCGGCCATAAACAGGAAGGCCATAAAAGGGGCCCCTTTTGGTCAACCACTCAGGGGCTCCTCTCCCTCCTCCTCTTCCTTTTCCTCCTCCCCAGTGCATGTCCCCAGGCAGAGGGAGTGTTTCCTTTAGACTGCTGCTACCTCCCAAGCGCCTTGAAGTGCCTTGAAGTGCCTCCCCCCCCCCCCGTGGGCTGGAAATTCCCTCTGTGAAAGTCACTCCTGAGTGGAGAACGGGGGAGACGCAGTGCAAGCCCAGAGTGCCCAGGGACAGGCAGTTCAGTGACAGATCGGCAGTGACGTCCCCCCGGTCTCCACCGGTCCCCCTGATCTTTTAAACTAACGGATGCCTAGGAATGACCCATTTCCTGGAAAGAGAAAACTGCAATTCTTAAAGAAACCTGAAAGAAAGAGGCAAGGATATCCAGAGGTGAGGAGAGAAGCCACAAACGAGAAATCAGACAGCGGGTCTCAAAAGAATGTTCTCTGTGACATGCTTTGCTAAGAGGTTCTGGAAAAAAAAAAAAAAGATTCCATGACAAGGCAGAGGGTACATGTTGCCCTTGGAGATGACCAGCGCTCGTGGGATATTAAAGGTCTGAGAAGTCCTGCAGCGAAGGGGTTTAGGCTTTGCCGTGCTACTCAATTTTCCAACTGTCTTTGATCACAAGATTCTATTTCCATAGATGGCCCATTTATTCTTTTTTTTTATTTTTTAAGTAACCTCTATGCCCAATGTGGGGCTCGAATTCGCGATCCCGCGATCAAGTTCCCATGCTCTGCTGACTGAGCCAGCCAGGTGCCCCCAACCCATTTATTCTTATGGCATTTCGTGTTCCCCTCTATGCTTGGGGAACCTCTGGGTTAACACAAGAGGTCAGATGCTCTCGGACATGTGCGAGTCTCATCTGACCATGACTTTCCTTGTCAGAGCCTTAGTCTTAGGAATTATGGGTACAGGACCTTCTTATTCTTCACTGTCCCGCTCCCTGGGAGTAAGCTGAGCCCCACAGACAAAGCTGAAGAAGAGACAAGTTGGACGTCAATCCCTGGGCCTCATCAGGGAGCGGCCAATTTGGGGTCCGAGCCGATCTCCAATTTCTGGAAAGACTTGCTCCGTGATAGCCCCTTGTCTCTCTGGCTGGGTGACAACCCACCACATCCTGCTTCACCCCCCACGTTCACAGTGAGAGTTAAGCTTCCAGATACTCATCATACGGAACAATTAGTGTTTCCTCAAGGACTATTAGCATGTGAGGATGGCAGGCTCATAGAGAAATTTGAATCCCTGAAAACGTATGTTAGTCTCTCTACACCGGGAACACCCTTAACCTTCATCATCTTGCTACAAGAGACCTCTCTTCTCCGGGCTGCATCTGAATGCAATCGTTCATGGCAGGTGCTATGTGGCCTTGAAGCACTCCGGGACTGCTGTGTCTGTTATAGCCCTATCATGTGGCACATACCTGTTACCAGCGTGAATTCCCAGCTGTCTTTCTTTGTTTCTTTCCAAAAAAAATTTTTTTTGATGTTTATTTATTTTTGAGAGAGAGACAGAGCATGAACAGGGAAGGAGCAGAGAGATAGGGAGACACAGGATCCGAAGCGGGCTCCAGGCTCCGAGCCGTCAGCCCAGAGCCCGACGCGGGGCTCGAACTCACAAACCGCGAGATCATGACCTGAGCCGAAGTTGGATGCTTAACCGACTGAGCCACCCAGGCGCCCCTGTTTGTTTGTTTCCTAATGAGAGGTTGGATGTCATAAGATCTCAAACTGGTGAACCAAATAAGGTCACTGATGCCTTGACCTCACATTGTTAAAAAAAAAAACAAAAACAAAAACAAAACAGACTTCAACAAGTTGCCTGTCTATAATAATTAGGATTTCACGTGGAAACTCTGGGTTGACAGCCTTTCTTTTAAAAGATCTGGCAACAGGGCACTTGGGTGGCTCAAAGGGTTGAGTGTCTGACTCTTGGTTTTGGCTCAGGACATGACCTTACGGTTCACGAGATCAAGCTCCGTACCGGGCTCTGTGCTGATAATGTGGAGCCTGCTTGGGAGTCTCTCTCTGCTCCTGAGTAGCTACTCTCTGCTGAGTAGCAGCCTCTAGATGAGACCAATATCTTCAGTTAATAAAGCCCCCACCCTTCCCTGGTGTCACTGGGAGACCAGGACACTTCATCCCAAGTCAACCACTAACCAGCTGTGTGATCATGAGCAAGTTACTAAACCTCTCTGTTCCTCGATTTGTCGTCTAGAAAACGGGAACAATGATAGTACCCTATCCATAGCAGTTAGGTGATGTCAGGTTTGCTGTGGTTAAAAAAAAAAAAACTAATCTCCAAAATCTTGGTCAATTAATATAACAAAAGCTCATCTCTCACTGAACGCTCTGTGTTCACCGTGGGTTGACGCGGGGCAGGGTAGACACAGGGAGATGCTCCAATCATTGTAATGATTCGGAGTCCCCCGGGCAGAGGCAATTCTTTCCTGTCACAGGCTTCCACCATCAGTGCAGGACCGTGAACAGGAGGAGAGGGGAGAAGAGTCGGGAATCACACGCCGAGGGTAAAAACTTCCTCTTGGAACTGACACAAAGGAAGCTCATTCACATTCGGTTGACCAGTGTGAGTCAGGCGGCCTTGCTGACTTCACAGGGGGCAGGAATAGGCAAAGCTAACATATGCCAAGGAGAAAGAGGGAAACCAAGGCAGATTTACTATAACGCTTCAGAGCCCCTCTCTTCCTTGGGCTCCTTCCAAGACCCTCTACCTAATTTTATATTTGTAACTTTTTTTTTCCCCCTTCCAAAGGACCTGCAAGATTGTATAAGCTTCAGAGCCTACAAAACCTCGACCTCCCTCTGGGCAGAAACATGTTTAGGAACCCGGATGGCTTCTCCAGGATCTCGTGCGCTCGCTGTTGGAAGTGAGTTAACCGGCAGACTTTGAAGACAGTGTCCAGCCCTGGGTCTGCACTGTATCAGGGTCGGACTTTATTATTATTAGGACAATAGTAAACACATAGTTCTGACTCATGCTGGACACACGCACACTAAATGTGCTTGGTAAGGAGCTCTACTCCATCAGGAAGTGATCAGTAACCAACATGGAGAGTTGCCATGATATTACAGCTAAGTAGAGAATGTGTGTGTGTGTGTGTGTGTGTGTGTGTGTTAGAAATAGAAACTCAGGGTCCACTGGCGCCCATGAGGGGTGGTCCCAGATGACTTGTGTGCTCCATGATGCTAAGTCAGGGACCCCTTAGAGGGGTGCGGCTGCCTAGGTAGGAACTAGAGACACAGAAGGCAAACTAATTATGCGGGCAGTCCCACCTCTGCAAACCGCCCATCTGGGAGGTCAGCCGGCAAACTTTGTTCCTCTTGGTATTCTAGGCCTGTGTGTCTTTGCTCTCAGTCACCCAAATAAAGCTTCCCAGCAGTCCGCTTCCGGCGGCCTCCACACCCTGCCCCCACACATTGTCACTGGCTCACAGCTGTGAGCCCTTTTTCCTAACAAGCTTTTCTGGTCAGACACAAGCGATGAAGAAAGGGCCTCTCTCACCAAGCCGCGGAATTCTTTGCCCGGTGTGTCCTTCTATGATTTTTTTTTTCACCCTCCTTTCCAAGCTCCTTCTTGCAAGGCAATGCTCGCGTTTGTCCCATTTGCAAGCAAGAGAGAGTAAAGGAAACTTCCCCACCCTGAGTCACAGGAAAAGCCCCATCCAAGCTGCCTTGTCTCCAATTACTGGCTGAGTGTCCTGGGCAGGCCCCTCGGTCTCCCCGAGTCTGTTTCCTCACCTGCCCTGCCCATACCTGATTAAAGTGCTTGCTACGGGTAAAACACTTTATAAACGTCACGGGGTAAGGACAAAGGTACCACAATTATTTCTGCTTGGATTTCTCTGCACCAACAGTCACGGGGTTTTTTTTTAAACATTTTATTTTGTTTTATTTTCTGTTATTTTTAAAGTTCATTTATTTTGAGAGAGGAAGTGCACGCGGGGGAGAAGCAGAGAGAGCGCGTGAGAGAAATCCAAGCAGGTTCTGTGCTGTTAGCACGGAGCTCTGTGTGGGGCTTGATCTCACAAAGTGTGAGATCACGACCTGAGCCCAAATGAAGAGTCAGACACTTAATCGACTGAGCCACCTGGGCGTCCCCACAGTTATGGATTTGTTATTGCTGTACAACGAATTAGCACAAATCTAGTGGCTTGAAAGAGCAGGCATTTAAAAAAAAATTTTTTTTAATGTTTATTTATTGTTTAGACAGAAACAGACAGAGCATGAACGGGGGAGGGGCAGAGAGAGAGGGAGACACAGAATCGGAAGCAGGCTCCAGGCTCCGAGCTGTCAGCACAGAGCCCGACGCGGGGCTCGAACCCGCAAACTGTGAGATCATGACACGCGGGGCTCGAACCCGCAAACTGTGAGATCATGGCCTCGGCCGAAGTCAGACGCTTAACCGACTGAGCCACCCAGGCGCCCCCAAGAGCAGGCGTTTTTTTATCTCACGGCTCTGTGGGTCGGAAATCGGGCAGGCTCACCTGTGTTCCCTACGCAGGATCTCACAAGGCCCAAAGCAAGGCATCAGCCAAACTGGACTCTTCTCTGGAGGCTCTGGAGGGATCTGCCTCCGAAGTCCTGCGGGTCGTTGGCACAATTCCGTGGCTGGTAATTGTGGGTGTGGGGTCGAGTCCCGCTTTGCACGCTGCCAGCCAACGTTGTTCTCTGCTTCCCTGCACCGTTCACATTCCCTCCCGCGTGGTCCCCTTCACCCTCAAAGCTGGCGAGGGGACTTCAGATCCTTCTGACTCTTTCAATCAAGGGCTCAACTGATGGAGTGAGACCCACCCAGAGAACGTCCCCATTGCGAGGTCAGAGGCACTTGGGACTTTAATTCCACCTGCAGAATCTCTTCCCAAGAGTACCTGCATTCAGGTTTGCTTGAATAATCTGAAGAAGAGAATGTGGAAAAGGGGCAAGGGGTATTTTTCGAACTCTGCTGACCCCAGGGTGCTTCTTAAACTGCATTTCACGATGGCGAAATGATGACAGACATTCCGCCAAGAAAGGAATTCATAGTCCAATCATCGTGGAAAACACGAAGTTAAATAGTGGTATCAGCGCCGTTGGTGTCGTCTTAAGTTTATTTATTTGGCGTCCACACCCCTTCCTCCAAGAGTGAGGTCCATGGAACTGGGTACCTCAATCACCCTCACCGCCTCAGAGGCGTTGCCCCTGAACTCAGTTTGCCCTGGGTTCAATGTGGAAAGTGGGAGTGAGATCCACACTTACAAAGACCAGAGGGAGGAGACATTGAGGGTAAGAATCCACTGAAACCAGGCATCTATGTGTCCATTGCCCTTCCCAGCTGGGCTTCTCCCGAAGCAGAGAGGAATGCTTCTTCTTGGAAGGTGGATGTCCCTAGCAGGCAGCCCCGCCCCCTGGCACTCCCTTCCCGACTGTCCCAGGGCCGTTAGACCAGGGACGGTTTAAGCCAGACCTATGGCCACTCTATCTCTTAACCCTGTGCATCTGGGCACGAATTTTATATTACGTCCCCTGACATCAACTCCAAAATAATTTTGGTTTTCAACCCCATTCGTTGGTAGCTATATGCCTGAATTCAAATTATGGTCCTTATTTTCCCTCTAAGGATCCCCTGGCCATCTTTTGGGTGGACAGCAAGTATGTTCCGGGCACTCTAATAAATCACAACTTCAGGTGGAAGGTTGTTCTTGCTGGAGGCAAGTGATTAAGCATCTTAATAGTGCAGCAAACTTATCAACAGACTCACCAAAAAAAAAAAAGAAAAGAAAAAGGAAGCGATTTTATTCTCCCAGCTTGTGTTTCACGGTATTTTACTACCTGCTTGCTGTCAAATGTCTGTCAAAGATTTCTGAAGCCCAAATTTGACTTTGAACAACCTCAAATGGTTTCTGTAATGCACCCTGCATCACGCCCTATAAACGGCCAAGGATTCTGCCTGCACGGTCTAACTATCCAGTTCAATATCACCATGGCGCCTAAAAGGTTTTTAACATAGATATTAAATATATCCATATCATCGCTTCGGCGAGAGCGTGAGCTGTGCATTTTCCTCTGGGATCTTCCGGGCTATTTGCTGCTGACATACACTATTAAAAATAAACCTACCCTGAGGAACTAGTCATTTTACACGGTATTAGGACTAATGTTATCATTTAAGTAGCTGTGGAGATTTGCCAACTACAGAGGCCCCAGATAACGATGGAAACATGATCGTGTGAGATAATCTTCTGTGCGGAAATGACTTTCATCATCTGTAATATGTCGTTTAGACGCTTATTTAAGACTTATACTATTGAACAAATATTGATGCCTTCAACAGAATAAGAAACATCAATGCCATGGTTAGATAAAGCATCAGTTTCACTTCTGGGGCCTGGGACCAGACTGGGTATGAAATGTCCTGGAATCTGTGTAGTGAGGAGGGGAAGGAGGGTGGAGGGGAGGGGAGGGGAGGGGAGGGAGGGAGGAGATTCACTTCAGTCCAGCCACCTTCCTTTTAGACACATGCCAGGCACTGACATGTGCAAGTTTAAGGAGCCTGCCCAGTGATCTTATAAAGAAGGCAGTATTTTTATCCCCACTGTACAGAGGAGGCAAAGCGATGGTCAGCAGGTTTTCCTAAACCGAAGTTCAAGCACAGTCACCGCTAGGATGCGGCAGAACCGCGATCTGAATGTGGTTCTGACCCCAAAGTCCACACGCACCATACAAGCACTGTCCCCGCCACCGGCCGAGGGGCCAAGACTCTGACAGCATTCTCACCACCCCCCATGGGGCAGAGAAGTTAGCTCATGGTGTAGTTCAGCAGCCAATCAATATTTTTTGAGCGTCTACAACGAACTAGGCACTGTGTTAGGCACAGAGCGTACAGAAGTGAAAAAGGCCTGAGCCCTGTCCCCCAACCCAAAAGTCAGATGTCACAGTTTGGTAGAAGCAGCTGGATGCCCATGTTGAATGCCTGCACGGCTTGGAAAAAGTCAGTGCCCGTGCTCTGTGCCTGCACGGCTTTCTAGCGCTTTTCATGGACTGGATGGACCTCTTCAACGCCTATCAGACTCAGAGCTTCGCAAGCGAGGCTCTCCCCATCACAACAGGCTCGGGGCTCCCAGGACACATTCATCCTCCACACGTACAACTAGTTTCTGTCGTTTTCTGTTATGCGAAACCACGTCACCCACCCACCGTCTATGTGACCCTCCCGTAGCCCAGGAAAGTAGGTGATATTCGCCCATTTTACAGATGGAGACACTGAGGCTGGGAGAGGTAAAGTGACTTATCCCAGAGCACGCAGACGGAGGGACACAGTGGAGAGTACACTGCCTTCATCCCGCCACGAACCCACGGTAGTGGATCACATCAGCTGAGGCTTACGGCTTACCAGGCCCTTTGAGGCAGGTGGTATTATTTTGCCCATCTTAGGGCGACGAACCCAAGGCCCAGAGAGGTAAGTCACCGGACCTCCAGGCCCTCCTAACGAGGTGAGCCTTTTTGAAACAGGCAGCTCGGGTTCAGCAATGATTGGCCAGGTCCCCTTTGGTCCGGTCGCCACCACTCTGGGGACAGAAGCCTTCTTAAAAGGCCAAACAGGGAAGAGAGCTAGGTCTCTTCTTGTCCCTCTCTTCCTCACTTTCTCTGGGATGCGGGGATCCCGGCGGCCTCATAGGAGCTGGGGCGATCTATTTTTATGTGGACAGGACACAGAATTTGCAGGAGGGGTCCAGGCCGGGGGAGACAGAGGGATGATAGGAGACACCTGAGCTGGTTCTGGGGCGGGCACGGGCCTGATGGTGTCGCCGCTGGTTAACCTGCACCGCCGGCCTGACGGGATTTGGCAAAGTCAAGCCCTGTCTCGCTGCTAGTCATTTCTACCTGCTGCATTTGCATATACGTATGATATCCGTTATCCTAATTATATCTATTTTCCCAGGTATGGAGAGACATACCCCAGAGTTGGGGTGCCCATTAGCAGATCACACGGGCCTCTGCAGCTGTGTTTTGATCAGTGGAAAAGGTTCCCTGGCATCGGAGAACTGAAATCACCTTTTAGGGTATGACAAGTGCAGCCAAGCGTCTCGCAAGTGAAAAATCAGAGGTTTCTCCGAGGAAGGAGTGAGAACGACCACAAAGAATTAAAAGGAGAATACCCTTTAATGGTTTCCACTGTGAAAGCTCAGTCACGCTTAAGGCCTGCCATCCATCAGGCAGCGTGGCACTGGAGTGCCTCGGAAGCCCCCATACTCGCTTCTGGAAGGAGGGGGCGGCCGCGGGAGCCCCCAGGGGAAGCCCAACCCGCCATTGTTCCAGGCTGGGCTCCAGCAGGGAGGCCGTGAAGGTGAAGGGGCCAAGCATGGTTGCCAGAGTATTATGGATCCCGATATATTCCCATCTGCCTCCAATGACTTGCAAAGGCTCTGCAAATCCTTATGCAAATCAGCAAAGCCGTCTTTTAGACCCTGAGGCTCAGGGACTCTTCACAAGACCACTGGTAGTATTTTCACGTCTGCGGGCTCCCACCATGGACTTGCATGCCCACGCTCCGGAGGCTTCCTTGGGGGTCTTGTGTCTCTGTGTCGCACATGCGGCTTATGGGTCAATACCTCAGGTGGGAAGCTTGTGAGTCCTTCGTAATACGCGGCATGTTCCTAAGCTCTCTCCTATCTCACTCTTGACGACTCTTATAAGCAGGTTTATGACCCCAACTGCCCTGGGCCTCAAGGCACTCAGAGACCTGCCCAAGGTCAAATGGCCAGGCCGGACTGAACTCTGTGTGTAACCCTTGTGCCCTAACTTCGAGTCTGGTGCTACTCCCTCTATATTTTCCTGGTTAAGATATTGCATTCGAAGAATGGTGGAGGACAGGGGAAGCCAGGAATCGGGACAGGGGATTCTCCATCTCATCCCCAAAGGACCACACCGCAGAGGGGGAGCGGGGCTTTGTGGATTGAAGATGCTCCCCGGGTGATCATGAGGTGTTCCACCAGGTCCGTCGGATTGAAAGGTATTAATCCATTCCTTCCTTCGACAAATATTTACTGAAGACCTACTATATGCCAGGCAGCGTTCCACACAGCTTACCTTCAACGGTAGGCAGACAGGTATCAGCCGTGTTAAGGGCTCTACCAAAAAGGAAACAGACTGGCCAGGGCAGTCTCCCTGAGGAAGAGCATCTAAGTCACGGCTCCTTCTAGAGCACGAACAAGTCCTGTGAGAGCCGCAGGGAGAGGCTCTCGGCAGGGGTGCAACATGGCAGAGGTTCAGGAGCTTCTAGAAAGGGCTGAGTTTGAGAAGCAGAAAGGAGGCGGGCTGGCTAGAGCAAGGTTGTCAGGGGCAGATCGTACGAGATGAACTTGGAAAGGGAAGCAGGTGGGAGCCCACACAGAGCCTCAGACGGTTTTTTAGGTAGCCTTTAGACTATTTTAACTTGTAGCTTAAAAATAAGGTGTTTTTTCCAGGGCGCCTGGGTGGCTCAGTCGGTTAAGCGTCTGACTCTCGGTTTCAGCTCAGGTCATGATCTCCGAGTTCATCAGTTCAAGCCCCACGTCGGGCTCTGCGCAGACAGCATGGAGCCTGCTTGGGATTCTCTCTCTCCCTCTCTTTCTCTGCCCTTCCCCCACTCATTCCCCCCCCACTCAAAATAAATAAACTTTTAAAAAATAAAGTTTTTTTTTCATTAATAGATTAGAATAGCATAGTATATTATATGACAATGCAGTGGTTCTCAAGCTTTAGAATGTATCAGAATCACATGGAAGTTTTGGTAACGTTCCAAGAACCCCCCCATAGAGCATATGTGGGGTGGGGCCTGGGAGTCCGCCTCTCCAACAAGATCCCGGGCGACACCTGCTGCTGGTTCGGGACCACTCTCTGAGCACCACGATGCTAAGACTGTTCCACCTCTATTCTGGGCAAGTTCTGGCTTTTGAAACCCTTGTTTCAGTGATGTGCGTGTCCATGTGTCCCAGATCCTGCTATAAAATGTGTTCTTTTAAGAGCGGGCCATACTTTCAGAAGCGGAAAGCCCCTAGATGAGAAATTTAGGACCTTTCTTTAGAAATCCTCATCCTTCGAGGGTCCCGTGAACCCTGCTGGGAAGCCGTGGCTTCCCTGAAAGTAAACAAACCAGCAAATACCTGAATGAAAACCAAAAATAAATGAAAGAAAATCTATGTGGAATAGGAAATAGGGTTCATACATAGCCTCACCTTGGCCTCGATTTGTCCTACCAAACCTTCTAAAATATTTGGATATAAAGCCCAGGTTCATGCTTGTCCCTTATCGCCCTGGCTCCTGACTTCAGTTCCCCGGGGGCGGGGGTTTTGGGGGGGGCACTCTGGCTGCTGGGATCATGTTTTGCTGTCCTGGGGCCATCCCCACAGTGTCGCCATTCTGCAGAAGGCCCACTAGGGTTCAGTCCTTCAGAAGCAAACCCGCTCACCTGGTTCACCCTGCGGCTCAGGTGGTTTTCCACACACACCTCGACTGGTTCCTCTGTCATCCAGCCCTCCTTCTCCTATAAGCTTCACTGGTTCCAGGTCCCCATGGGAAACTGGGGCTCAGTCCCAACTTCTTGCTCCTGGCCAGTTTTGACACCAGTTATAAAAGCATGTCTCATCCCCATTCAGGAGCAGGCCAGCCTCGGGGGGGAACTTGAGGGCCTCTCTCTGAAAGCCCAGTGGAAAGGCAGCAGCCTCTGCAATCTGCGCTGTCTTGGTCGGTCCAGCCTGCTGTGACAAAGTGCCACAGACTGGTACCCATCGTGAAGATGAGTAGGACTGGCTGGCTGGAAATACCCAGAGCACCCGGAAGGCGCGGCATATACCGGCAGATGTTGGATCTTAGGGACAACTCGGGTTTGATCGCTGTGATTCACATAGCGTTCTGGGGAGTACGCTGGGTTGTCAGAGCCCAGGCCGGGGACAGAAACACCGAGGAGCCTACAGAGCCGTTCCGGAGGAGCTGACCTCCCACCTCACCTCCTCTCAGTGGCCGTTTCTTCCCATCTATTGGCCCCTTGTGGCACAGCTCGGTGCGGGCCACATCTGTGATGGCCTCCCCAGTCCCCGGCTCCCCTCTCACAGGCAGCCGGCTTGCACCTCTCTCTGGCAATTCTGATTCTGCCTTGAATGATGGGGGGGGGGGGGGGCGGGTATTCATCCCATCACTTACCTGCCACGGCGGCGCAGAGCCAAGTCCGGGACGTGGCAGAGATTCTGCAGAAGCCCCCGCGCAGGAAACTGCCATGACGCCTGGTGAGTGTCACGGCTGACGTCCCCAGGAGTCCCGGTGAAGCCTCCGAAGTTGTGTGCGCATCTGTCTCCCTGACCCGTCTCTAGTCTCCTTGAGGGCGGAGACTGTGCTGTGTCCATTTGTCCAGCTCTGTCAACCACCATCTCCTGAGGGATCCCGCAGCTTCCAGAGAATCCTCCAGAGGAAGAGGTGAGATGAGAGAGAACTTGAGTCTCCTTGGGAAATTCCAGGCAGAGCCAAAGTCCCCAGACTCACAAAGGAAGTTCCCTTCCCCCCACCCTCCCCTCAATGCCACTAAGATAGTTGTGATGGAATCTGTGGGACCACCCTCCTGGAACTGCCCCACTCCCCATTGGGAATCACTTTGTAAGTACTGAGTGACTCCTGACCATAAGTGACTGGCCAGGGATTGGCACTGAGCCACACTGGACCACAGACAGCCCTTTCAGGGATCCTTGAAATGAAAACTGAAAAAGGGGCGCCTGGGTGGCTCAGTCAGTTGCGCGTCCGACTCTTGATTTTTGTCTCAGGTTGGGGTTTTCTCCTTCTCTCTCTCTCTCTCTTAAAAAAACAAAAAAAGCATCTAATATCTTGGAATAAGGCAGAGAGCGTTCCAGGCAGCCGCATTTCTGTGCATGAGGGTATGTCAGAAGTGGAGGAAGCCGGTCTAGGGGACAGGAAGGACAGTGAGAAGCAGAACGAGAGGGGAATGTGTGGGGAGGCCTCGTGAGCCCCTCGTGTCATTGGTTCCTGAAGTCTGCCTGCACCTTTGCCGAGGTACTCCAGCCCCTACTCAGTCCCTCTCCTCCTTACACAGGGTCCACTTGGACCTTTGTCACTTGCAACCCACAGCACCCCGACGAACGGCGCAATCCCGCCCTGAGAAGTCTCTCCACCGGGGAGATGTCATGCCTTCGGCGAAGTTTCTTCTCTGCCCTATCTTCCCCCTTCCTCCAAACCACCCTTCCTCATGGATGGCACCAGTGACTGCCCTGGGAGGCAAGCTGTGTTCTAAAACGACGTTGACAAATAAAACGAGCCTGTAAAGGCAACGAGAGGTGGCTAGGAGAGCTCCAGGGCGGGGTGTCTGTGAGAGAATGTGCGAGCCATAGACTGGTCGGATTCTAAAGTCCGGGCTGGAAAGAACAATGAACAAATAATGTATCTACGTCCTTTTTATACCGCTGCTGTGTAGCGAAAGCATTTATTAACTAGAGAAGGAGATAAACCTGATCACAGGTATCAGTATGGGAAATCTAGTCACCAGCCTGGGTCCTCGTTATAAATAATGCATATTTAAATGCATTGCTATTCCCTTTAGTGGACCATGGGCAACTCCCTAATATCTGTATCTCTCCTCCGTCATCTGGGAAAGGCCATGCGGTTTGGGGTTTGCTGCCACCTCCAGGGACAGGTCTGAGGTTAATCACACCTAGCATGTGTTTTAGTAGTGCTCATGTGACCCAGTTCTGGCCAGTGAGACTCCAGGAGAGGTTTGCCAGAGGCTTCTGAGAAAGTTCTTTCATGTACTTGAGAGAGAGAGAGAGGAGAGGACAGCCTACTCTCACTTTCCCCAGTGGGACATGAACAAGGGAGCAAGGAGCCTTGAGGCCCGTGACTGTCACCCTGTAGCCACAAGGGGACCCAGCCTTACAATGAGACTGGCACGGGTCCCTGATGTCATGACTGAGGCTCTGGATTAACCCACTCTGAGAAGGGGAGCTACTAAATTTCCTCACTCTCAGATCACTTGGAGTAGACCATCGTGTGACGGTCAGCCCTGAGCTCATCCTCATCGATGGAAGGAAGTCCCCAACGGGAGGCAGACCGCTCAGTGGTTAGCAGCTTAGTGTCTGGAGGAGGAGAATTCTGAGGGCCAATCCCAGCTCTGCCATTGGATGCCCGTGGAAACTGGGCAATTTGCCCAACGCTTTGAGCCTCAGTTTATTCATCTGTACAACGGGGCCATCAATGTTCCTGTGGTGGTTATTTGCCACGTTGGGCTATGGAGAATCTAGCCCTCCCCGCCACCAACCGACATTCAAAACTCCTTTTGGGGACTCCCCAACGGGCATTATTGGTGCTTGAAAGGCAAGATCTTTTGTTCCTCCCCTGGCCCGGCCAAATGGCAAGTCTTTTTTTTATTTATTTATTTATTTAGTAAACTCTACTAGAACCCAATATGGACCTTGAACTCACAACCCCAGGATCAAGAGTCATATGCTCTATTGACTGAGCCAGCCAGGCCCCCCAAATGGCAGGTCTTGACGTAAGCCCAGCATATCCTGATCGAGTGGACTCGGAGGGGATTGGTCAGCTGAGCCGGCACACGGAGCAGCCTTCCCCTGCTGCCTGGTCCTCTGGGACCCCCCGCGCCCCTGCCCCTAGCCGCAGCCTTGTGTTTCAGCCCTCCAACCACTCTGGAAGCCCCAGTGTCCTTCCCATAAACTCCGTCCTTCTGGAATAGCAGGTTGGCTTCGGTTGATTGCAGCCAAGAACGCTGCCATATAAAAGGGCCTTCTTTGTAAGGCTGCTGCAAAGCCTATAACTGAGATTGTACTTGTAAAGCGTTTCCGTGAATGCCTGGCTCAGCACATGTAGCCATTGAGATTATTACGGACTCAGATGGCCCCATGAAGGGATGATCTGAGTTAAACACAAGGTTTTAATTGACCAAAAAAGGGTACACAGAATCCTAGTTGCCGAATTGGCAACCTTCCCTCCACACGCAGGCTCTGGCTGCTTGGGGTCTCCCGCCTGCCATATTCACCAAGAATTGGCAACACTCGGTGAACACAACAGAATGAAGGCACAGACCCTCCAAAGGCCAAAATACCACGCAAACAAGAATGCTGAGTGACGACTTCGGCGACCAGTGTCCTTCACCCAGAGTTTGCTAGCCGTAACGCGAAAACCACGTTACAGCCTCGGGGCCCCACGGCCAACAGACCGCCTGAGGAAGCCAGGGCAGCGAAGGACAGGGCTCTAGGGCAGAGGTCAAGACCAGATCTGGAGTTCAAACAATCATCCCACCGCGGGCGCGTTCTGCGACCGCTCTGCCTGGCCTCCTGGCCGCCAAGCACGCTTTGAACTAGGAGAAGAGGCTGCTTCTTACCTGACACAGGGTAGTAGGAGTCAGGTGAGGGCATGTGACTTTACTTTGTAATCTGGTACCTTCCAGGCATCAAGTGATCCCTTGCCACCAACAGCAACGTCATCAACGGCATCGTCGTCTCCCGCCTGACATTCATAGAGCCATCGCTAAACCCCAGGGACGGGCTACACATTTATACACATTAGTCCAATAGATCCTTCCAACAACCTACGAGGCCAGGTACTATTATGGTCATTAATAGACTGAGACTTGCAGAAACTGAGGCGCTTGACCTGGCCCTTAGCCACTCAGCTGTACAGCCCGATCGCCAGGAAGGCCCCTCTCCCCATCACCCCACTCACCCCTCCTGACTCACTTCAGGCAGCCTTATCCTCCACAGACCTTTCTCTCTCTACAGGCTGAGCAGCCACAGACAGAACTTTTGCTAAAGTGCCTTCACGTTTTCACTTGGAAGATGGGTTTTATGCCCCGGTTGCGGCCGATGGCAGATCCTGTCTCTTCTACATTATTAACTCTCATGTACATGCCGTAAACATGTCCCCTCGGGGCTGATGGCAATATATTGATCCAGACTGTTTAATCCCACACGCCAAGTCAGAGGAGCGGGTACGCGCTCTCCCCCGTGAGTGTGGCCTGTGGGCTCCAGGCGTGTAAATCTCCCCGCACACCCCACGGCCGGGGGGACCCAAAAAATAAAGGATTATTTACGAATGGGATCCTCAGGTGTTCCGCCCCAGATGAATGGCTTTCGGGCCCAGCGAGTCAAGGGTGGAAAAAGGAATCACGGCCACACCACTTTGATGAGGAAAACAAATCAGAAGACGCATGCATCTTTCTGAAAGGTCACTGTGCCTGCAGACCTGGCTTGTCTCTGTGGGGGCACAGCATGGCGATCGGAGGGAGGAAGCCGTAAGGACCATCATGTATACTGTCACCATGGGGGGGAGGGGGCAGCCGCAGCCCCCAGTACCACACTGGGGGGGGCTGTACTGCAGCCCCTGAGTTTTTCCCTCCTCTCCCCTTCCTCCAGGGAGGTGGGACACGGCCGATCAATAAGCTGCGCGGATAGAAGCGCCTGCAGCACGGTCGTTTCTCAAGTCAGACCCAGATGGCACCTATCACTCGCCGTAAAAGGCTGCCAGAGACAGAATCAAGGCTCATCCCGTCGTGGGGCCCGCCCGTCTCTGCCTCTGCGATAAACGTCTTCTGCCTCCCGCACGAGCTTGCAGCAAAGAAACCATTTCCAGGATGCAACACGCCGCCTGCCTGGCACCTGCCCGCCACCTGCCCGCTGACGTTTCCTTGTGCTGTGAAACAGCCTTCCCCGGGGGTCCCTGGCGCTGGCCGGGCCATCCCCAAGGGTTCCCCCCACCGCCCCATTTTATTCCTACGCGTTGGCAGGAGAGCAGAGCCCCCAGAGCCTGCTGCCGGAGGGGTTCGGGGCAGCTTCCCGCTGGAGGGACCCACGTGCTGCCGAGAGGCATTCCAAATTCAATTACTCCAGGGAGGCCACACCTCATTAGGCGTGCCTCGGCTTTTGGAGAGGAAAAGGTGTTTTTCTGCCAAACGAGTTGTCTAGCGTGCGTTCTTCTTCTTCTGTCTTGGGGGAGGGGGGGCGGGGGGGCGGGAGCCAAGTCTGGCTGTTGCAGCCAAGGTGGCTCTAAGCACTTTGCTTCCTCCTGCTGATCCGAGCCAGAGAGAGACGGGCAGTGGCCAAAGCGCTCAGGGCCTAGGTCTGAAATAGACGGCACAGGCACACACCCAGCGGGGCTCTTGGCTCCCTTCCTCCCTCCCCGTGTTGGACGGGAAAACCAAAATCCACGCCCCCCCCCCCCACCCCGGACCCACAACACCCTCACTGTACCAGGCAGAGGGGTAAGGTGCGGGGATGGCCGGGAGCTCGCTCCCACCGGCCTTGGTTTGAACCCACGGCCCCAAGAGGCTGTTGGCCTTGAAAGTTAGAAAAATAACACACGGACGGGGCACCTGGGCGGCTCAGTCGGTTACGCGCCCGACTTCCGCTCAGGTCGTGATCTCGCGGTTCCTGGGTTCGAGCCCCGCCTCGGGGGTCTGTGGGCCCTCTGCCCCTCCCCCGCTCATGCTCCGTCTCTCGCTCTCTCAAAAATAAATAAACATTAAAAAAGAAAGAAAAATAACGTGAGATTTTTTTTTTTTTCTTCTCCCACTCTGCAGTCAGCCGAGAAGCCTACGGAAAAGCATTCTCTGGAGGAGGCGCCCTCTGCACCAGGGTTTCTTCAACCTCAGCGCTATGACATCTTCGGCCCGGTGACTATAGTGGGGACCGTCCCAGGTGTTGTTCGGCAGCATCTGCGTCTCCACTCCACTATGTGCCAGGAACACACCCCAGCCACGACGACCCAAAATGTTCCCACCGGCTGCCAAATGTCCCCGAGGGTGGAGATTGCCCCCAGGAGAAACCCCTGCCTCCAGCAAAGGGGCAGAGGTGGGAATAAAGCCCGGGTGTCCGGGATCTGGGGTAAACATTCCAGAGCCCACACAGCTGATACCCACGTCATTGCCAAGAGAACGGACTCAGGAGATGTGAAAGGGTCTCATAAAACAATCAGCAGCAGCCACCTTTGCTGGAATGGCAACAGGACGTGTCAAGGGCGGACCAGCCGCTCAACACACACCATGTCTAACAAGTATTAGAGGTTATTAATGCTGGTGCCACGCGCTGGTGACTCAGAGTCACGGGCAGCCAGAGCCACATTTTCACCAAATATGGCAAACGCGAGCTACCGTGGCCAGGCCACCCTCGATGCTGCAGGAGCACACGGGAATGAGCTTCTGGCTCCTTCACAGGTGCGGTGCCGGAGCGGGGACATTTCTGGACGCTGGACGAGCTGGACGTCTGAGCCACGCTCCTGTTGGAAGATCTCGTCTCCGTCACCCCACCCCTACCACGCTTGGCGTTAACATTTGCCGGCCGCTCACTGAACACCCTCGCTACGCAGGGCAGTCCGGGGCCCCGGAGGCACCTGTATCGCCTGGGAGCTTGTTAGAAGATCTGGAACCCCGGGCCCCACTGCCGACCTCCCACTGCATTCCAACAAGATCCCCAGGTTGTTTTTTCTTTTCTTTTCTTTTATCTTTTTAAAATGTTTTATTTATTTTGGAGAGAGAGAGAGAGAGAGCACGAGGAGGGGAGGGGCAGAGAGAGAGGGAGACGCAGAATCCGAAGCAGCCTCCAGGCTCTGAGGCTTCATCACAGAGCCTGACGCGGGGCTCGAACTCCCAAACCGGGAGATCATGACCTGAGCAAAAGACGGACGCTTCCCCGACTGCCCACCCAGGTGTCCCCCTCCCACCGCCGGTTATTTCTGAGAGCACCGAAGGCTGAGACACTACTCTCTCTCGTAACAGTACAGGGCTGCTAACATCTGTCAGCATTTTATTTTTTTTTTAATTTTTTTTAATTTTTTTTTTCAACGTTTATTTATTTTTGGGACAGAGAGAGACAGAGCATGAACGGGGGAGGGGCAGAGAGAGAGGGAGACACAGAATCGGAAACAGGCTCCAGGCTCTGAGCCATCAGCCCAGAGCCCGACGCGGGGCTCGAACTCACGGACCACGAGATCGTGACCTGGCTGAAGTCGGACGCTTAACCGACTGCGCCACCCAGGCGCCCCTCTGTCAGCATTTTAGAGCGTGCACAGATGCCCTTCACCAGCCTGTCTCTCCCCAGATCCACTCATTCAACAAATATTTACCAAACACCTACCATGTGTCCCGCCCTTGGGGAGCCAACAGTCGGGCACCCTCGCCAACACCCCCAGACAGGTGACTATACAGAGGAAGTCACTTGATTTACATGGATAATGACGCTCCACCAGCTCACCTACGAGCCTGGGGGTAAGATCCTGCTACCAGTAACCAGAGCAGAAGGGTTTCAACTCCAACACCCTTTTCCTCAATTCTATAGCTCTTTCTTCTACACCCATACTACTCTTCAACTACAGCCATCAGGGCAAAAAGAAGAAACAGAAGTTTCTGCCTGTCTTAACTACTCAGTCATCCCGAAGGCAGGGTTGGGGGCTGGGGTGGGGGGCACTTGGCTCGATTGCCAGCTTGCGTCATGAGCTCATCTAGAGGGGCGCCTGGGTGGCTCAGGTGGTTGAGCGTCTGACTTGGGCTCAGGTCATGATCTCACGGTGCGTGGGATCGAACCCCACATCGGGCTCCGCACTGACCGTGTGGATCCTGCTTGGGATTCTCTCTCCCTCTCCCTCTCCTTCTCTCTCTCTCTCTCAAAATAAATAAATAAACTTAAAAAAAAAAGGAACTCATCTAGAATCAGAGACAGTTTAATTCATGGGGGTAGATTTACTTAAAGCTGTTCAGCAGCTGCACAGTTCTAAATCAAAGGCATTTAAAGACCATCCATAAAAAACAAAACAAAACAAAAAATACAAAGCAACCACAGCTCTGTTATCTTAAATCAAAACAGAGGTCCAGATTGTGCCCACGCCATGGACTCCAAACTCCTGTCCCAAGTCCCCTCCTCACCTGGGCTTCCTAAAACTCGAGGACGTTTTTTTGTTATCACTTTGTTTCATTTGGTTTCGTTTACTTTTGTCCTCTCATAAAGATGTCATGAGACCTGGCGTGAGGCACCCAGTGGCTCCAAACCCCTGTGATTCCAGGGCAATCACTCAAGCGCCTCGGTTTTCTCATCTGTAAAATGGGAAACATGGGAACTGCTTTACGGAGTTCCTGGGGGGATTCAGGAAGCTAATTCATGTGAGTACGGCGCTCAGCCCCAAGCCTGAGTCCTGGCAAGGATGCAACCGTGGCGGTTATCTTGTCCCTCCCTTTTTTTCCGAGAACATTCCAGCAGGTGCCTGAGGGCCGATGGATGGTGCCTGAGGAGTCTTTCTGAGGGATCCTCCAACATGCTGGGTTGAGCTGGAAGGGGTATGACGAAGGCAGAGCCCCATTCAAATGCAGAGGATGGAACTCAACTGAAGGGCTGTTGCTGGGGCGTCTGGGTGGCTCGGTCGGTGGGGCGTCCGACTTGGGCTCGAGTCATGATCTCGTGGTTCACGAGTTCGAGCCCCACGCTGGGCTCTGCGCTGACAGCTCGGAGCCTGGAGCCTGCTTCGGATTCTGTGCCCCACCTCTGCTTGCCTTCTGTCTCTCTCTCTCTCTCTCAAAAATAAATAAACACGAGAAGGGCTGTTGCTGCCCTAGATACCTGAAGTAAAGCTTGCGGCCATCCCCAGCATGTGTTCTGGGGACCTTCTATGATGTTCAGGAAAATAAAAAGATTGCGGTGAACGTCTCAGGTGCAGGATGGGGCCGTACAAGTCATAGAGACACCTGACATTCTTCTGGTTCTCAAAGCTCAGGGAACTCCCCACTACATGAGCCTTAGATCCCCCTGAGACAGAAGTTGAAAATGCCAGGCATCTATTCCCCTAGGCTCCCTTGCAGCTATGCAGCAGCCCCCAAATGCCCTGCCGAAGACTTTGACTCCGGACCCAAGGCCTGTAGGGAATCCAGTCTGCTGAAGACGTCACAGGAGTGGGAACGACAGCCAACGCCCAGAAGCTTCTATGGCACCCAGCTTCTGCAGGGTCAGCATTGGGACTGCTTCCACTGGTGAGAGTGATATCTCCTCAGGAGCTCTTCTGGAGACCAGATCTAGACAGGCTGAGCCTGATTCTCTTGCCCTCTTAAGGAATCTATGAGCACCCCCCGAACCCCTTAAAAAGTGATTTGTCTGTTGAAATTAAAGGGTCTTTTGCTGAAGCTAAGAACACAGAGGGAAGCACCCCCCAGCTTAATTTCTGGTCCTCGATCTAGCTTGTAGAGGGTGGCAAGGACACGCTGATAGAGAAAACCCCACCGCCCACCCACCTCCCCTGTCTGCGTGAGTGCATCCCAAAATGGGAACTCCGGGACACCCACGTCAAAGTCAACTACGGTGTAACTAGGGTGTTGATGAAAAGGCAGAGCCCTGGCCCTCACTGTGTACCTACTGAATTAGAATCTTTGCAGCCGCAGTCCAGAACGATTTTGAGGTGGTACAACTTCGAGCTTACATTTTGTGTGACTCTGTTTTCTGCTGCGTGTTTCTTCTTCATCATGTTTTTCTCGTAACCTGTCCGTGGCAGGTTGGAAAGAGAAACCTCGTTCTTCACCCGAGATGGTCCTTCCTGACAACTGCGTCGCGGCATCTCGAGCTAATCCTCCCGTCAGCAAACTACAAGTCAGCGTGAATAGTGTCCGTCCAGCTTCAGATTCTGAAACTCCATCTGGATGCACCAGCTGCTGGGGCTCGAACCTTCTCTCTCTCACCAGCCATGGGGCCTCTAATTCCAAGACTAGATTAGCACCTGGCATTCAAAGGGCTTTTTGTTTCTGGGTAGAATCACAGAAAAAAAGTCACGACGACTCAAGAACACCAGGAAAACTTTATGCTTTTTCCAGGGTCAAGGTAGTTGGCTCAGTGCCAACCCGGTCCCAGAACTACCCAAGCAAATACTTGTTCCCAGATCAAACATGACCAAGCCCCGAAGACCTTAGAGGGGTCGAGGGTTTACGTACGACAGTGGCAACTTCCATTCAAATGTCTTTTTAAATTCCTTATCTCTACCGTGCATTTCCAACATGTTCCAAAATGAGAAACCTCGTTTTTCATCGTTGTGGAGATACGACTGAAGCAAACCGAGCCGCACATGTGTGAGGTGTACAATCTGATCCGTTTTGAAATGTGTATGTAACTGTGCGACCGCAAGGACAATGAAGAACACGAACATATCTATTACCCCCACAAGTTTCCCTGGACTCCTCGACAGTCTCTCCTTCCCTCCCCCTCTGTCCCCAGGCAACCATTCAACCGCTAATTTGCTTTCTGTCCCCATAGATTGGTTTGCATTGTCTAGAATTTTACAGAAGTGGAATGATGCCCTGTGTACTCTTTCGGTTCTGGCTTCTTCTTCTTCCTCCTTTTTTTTTTCTTTTTTAAGTTTATTTATTTTGAGAAAGAGAGGGTGAGCAGGGGGCAGAGAGAGAGGGAGAGAGAGACAGAATCCCAAGCAGGCTCCACGCTGTGAGCACAGAGCCCGATGTGCGGCTCGAACCCACGCACCGTGAGATCATGACCTGAGCCGAAATCAAGAGTCGGTCGCTTAACTGAGCCCCGCCCCCCCCCCAGGCGCCCTGGTCCTGGCTTCTTTCACGCAGCGTAAGACTTTCGAGATTCAGCCACCTCACCGCAAGTATCAGCGTCTAATTCCTTTTTACGGTTGAGTAGTATTCCATTGCGTGGACCTTCCACAGTTCGTTTTACCCATTCAACTAGAAAGCCCAATCCAAAAAAAAGGGAGGTGTTTAATTTCTCAAATCCTCCTGAAAGTAGAATAAGGAGGAGGAGAGGAAGCAGAGGGAAAAGGAGCACACTTTTCCGAGCCCGTCCCTCCTCAGGATGTTTGCGACTGCTCTCTCCTCGGCCCAGAATGCTCGTGTCCCCAGATCGTGGCATGGCGGACACCTTCCCCTCGTTCCTGACTCGGTGTGAAGGTCACTTCCTTGGAGGCCTTCCTGACCCCCACCTCTCCCTCCCTGTTCTGCCACCCAAGTCACTCTTCATCGTGCTACGTGGCGTTACGTTCTCCAAAATGCTTCCCAGTCTTGGATTTTATCCAATCTATCTTTTTTTTTTAATGTCTATCCCCTTCCAGAATGTGGACTCCGGAACACCAGAGACCTTCCCCATCTGTTTTCAGAGTTTGTTTATTTATTTGTTTACCTTAATTTTTGTAAGTTTATTTATTTTTGAGAGCGACACAGAGAAAGAGACAGTGAGCAGGGGAGGGGCAGAGAGAGAGGGAGAGAGAGAATCCCAAGCAGGCTCTGCACCGTCAGTGCAGAGCCCGACCCGGGGCTCGAACTCACGATGCCTCGAGATCGTGACCTGGGCCGAAAACCAAAAGTTGGACGCTTAACTGACTGAGCCACCCAGGCGCTCCTATTCCTTTATTTTTTAATGTTTATTTATTTTTTTGAGAGAGAGAAAGAGAGAGAGAGGGAACGTGCGCGAGAGGGGGAGGGGCAGGGAGGTGGACAGAGGGTCCAAATGTCTCTGCGCTGACAGCAGCGAGCCCAATGCGAGGCTCGAACCCACCAACCGGGAGATCGTGACCTGAGCCAAAGTGGGTCGCTTAACCAACTGAGCCACCCAGGCGCCCCTGGTTTATTTATTTATCTTCAGAGAGAGAGGGCATGAGCAGGGTAGGGGCAGAGAGACAGGGGAGAGAGAGAATCCTCTCTCTCCGGGCTGCAGTGCCTGACTCAGTGCTCAAACTCACGATCTGTGAGATCGTGACCTGAACCGAAATCAAGAGTCGGACGCCTAACTGACTGAGCCACCCAGGCGCCCCAACCTTCTGTTGTCTTTCCACAAGTCTATCCTTCATGCCTAAAGTACTAACCGGCATAGGTAGGTGCCCAATAACGTTGGTTCACTGAATGAGTGAATCAGTGAATTGATGGGAAGTTTGAGTTGTGCTTTTGTAACGTTTTAAGGCCTTTCTCGTTTCGAAAAATCTCAGAACTCCTTGATACAGCAGTGACTTTTGGGAGGCCACCCACCAATGCTGGGAGCTACTCATAGATCAACTCAGAGGCCTGGAGGAGAACGGAAGGAGCAGCCGAGACATGGAGACCCATTTAATGCACCGGCGAGAAACCCAGCCTGGGCTATCCCCACCGCACTGGCTGGCTCTAACTCTCCTACAAATCATCCGAAATGCTAAATCATGTTGAAACCCCTCTGACGGTGACCACCGGGAACTATGAAGGACACTCACGCATAATTTACATACTGCCAAGCTCCTAAGAGCCTCTAAATAAAGCCCCTGAGGGCCCCCGGGCACTATTTTTGAGGAGAAGGACATCCAGTGACAGATTAAATCGAGTCTGTTCCTTCAACACCAGAGAAAAAAGGAACCTCGCCGTCCCCGCGCTGACATCTGTGAATGTCTTAAGCTGCATCTGCTGTCAGATGCTTCCCGAAGAAGCCGCGATTCCCCTGAAAACGTACACATGGGTTACGGTCTCCCATTTTACAGAAGACGCCGCCACCACTCACGGGTATTTTTTGCTCAGACTTTCATTCTCGCTCTACATCTTAACCGTACAAAGTGTTTTCATCGCGAGGCAGAGGGGAGGGGAGTTCACAAGAGCGCTTTGCGTTCCGACAGCAAATGTGAAATTACCTTTGATCACAACAGGGTTCTCATACTGATAACGAGGTGGGGGCCGCAGCCGTAGAGGGTCGGCATCCAGACCCAAAAGACACACACCTGGCGGGGAAGGACGACAGGGACAGGCCGATAGGAGGATTTCCCGCCCCGACCATTAGCTTTGGCTACAGAATGCTCTGTCATTACAACCATGCTCAATTTTTATAATCCGACAAAAAACGGAAAGCCAGAAAAGCCAGCAACACGAGGCCTGAGTCAACACTGCACGCAGTTTATACCTTGCAAGGGGCCCAAAGAAAAACACCTGTTTTATTGTTTTGTTTTGTTTTGTGCCCGATTCAGAGGAGTCCACACAATCAAAACACAAATGTGGGAGCCAAATAAAACAACGCAGCGAATACAGGCAGGGACCTAAGCGACAGGCCGCATGCATGTCACTAGTGCTCAGGAACCTTCCAGAAGCAGGCGGATGATCTGTCCCTGGCCCACATGAACAATTCAGCTTGGGCTCATGCACAACCTGCTCTAGTTTCAACTTTCGGTATTAGTTGCGAAATGGGAGACATGCCCTGAAACCCAGCACTGTTGTTACCCTTGCTCCTATGCCGTTCCATTCCCCTCCCCAACACTGAGCCAGGCAATAACACCCTCCCCGGAAACAAACACTCTGACTAACTGCCCTTAAGCAAGGGAGGGATTAACAATGTTTCTGTGGTCTCCCCCACGCCTGGCATGTTACCCTGCAGAGTAAATGAATAAAGGAATAGATGGGTGGATGGGTGAACGGGGAATGATCTTTTAACCATCCCGTAGCATCCGATCCTAACAACGTGTAGGGGAATAACAATAATAGTTAACGCTTATATTTATGCTAATTATATGCCAGCCACTATTCTAAATTCCTCATACATATTAACTCTTTTAACCCTCAAGAGCTCTATGAAATAAGGACTATTATTATCTCCATTAAACAGATGAAGAAACTGCTGGAGGTATTTGGAGGTCGCGCGGCTCAAAGCAGGCAGAGCTGACTCCTTGCTGGACGCTTTGAATGAGGCACCGTGCTTCCTCTCCATCAGCTACATTTGATGAAGCAGGAGACAGGAGGGTCGTGATCCTCCCTGGACCAAGCGTATGTACCCACTGTGTCCTCAGGACACGGTTAAATGACAGCCAGGATGTGAACCCCACCAGCCTGACTCCGATGCCCAGGTAGGCCGTGTGAATAAAGCCGGCCAGGGGCAGTTACTGGAGATCAAGCAGTTAAGACACTGTCGAGGAGCCTGGGATAAAAGGCCAGTTTTCTTAGTGCTGTTCTCCCAAACTGGAGGTGCTGTGGGGTCCAGGAAAGAAAGAGAAAATAAAAACAAATCTGGAAAGTGGAGGCTGCCCCCCGACTCTCCTGAAACCATTTTGTTTGGGTTGGAGAAGGAGAGGCTCGCTGGCGTCTTCCCGTCTTCAGTCCCTGGGCGAAAGGCCACAGCAAGACCTAAGCAAAGGTTACGTCCATTCCGGCCTGAGCACAGTTCTGAGCAGGGCTGCTCAGGGACTGGAGTTCAGTACAAAACGGGTCAGAGAGTCTGGGGTGGGGAGGGGACGCTCAGGATGAAAGAGTGAAGGCCAGGCCAGAAAGAGAAAGAAATGACAGTGCGATCATTAAGAAACTTCACTGAGCTGGAAAAGGGGAGAGAAGAAGAGGTGGGTGGGCTATCTATCGCCCCCCCCCTTTTTACTCATCACACATAGGGGGCCAGAAAGGATGCGGGTGTTAGCAGCGCGATGGAATTGAAGTTGCTTGTGGGCACGGGGTGGGGGCGGGGGGGGGGGGAGTCAAAACGCTGACAAGCAGCGCCCTCCAAGCAGAAGCACGTCTCTCCCTCACGGAGTAGAGAGAAAGCCAGAGAAATATCTCCCCATGAAAGTCAGAGCGCAGCTGAGACCGGTAGGGTTTGTAAATTCCCAATAATGTCAGAGACAGGCCTGGCTCACAAGGCTGCTGGGCAGACAAGAGCCAGGACCCCAGGACAGTCCTGAAACCAGAGTTGGCCATTCGGATTTCTACCAAACAGAAACCAAAAGGTGCCTTGCCCCCCCCCACCCCCCATAAACGCTGACCATCCCCAGGCACACGAGCTTTTTTGTAAAATCAAATGCACATCTCTTTGGAAATTGTTGATCTATTCTTGAAAGGGGCACATTGTGCTACAGAAAGTGGCAGCCGGTAATTTTTTTTTTTTAAGTTTGTTATGGGAGATTGGCTAAATTAGTTTATCTAGGAGTTCCCATTGGGACTTCTTTTGAGAGGATCTCCTGTATGAAGGAAAATGAGTTTCCTGGCAGACCCCCGTCACACCCCCCAAAAGCACAGAGTCAAGGGCTCCACAGATCCCACACCTATTCCCAGCAGATGACACAAGATCTCACCATTTTTCACTGGATCCAAAGGTCCTACGACCTCTAGGTTCCAGGAATTAGCTACACTCTATTCATTGCAGGAGGATGATATTTTTTTTTTTCACTTTGAGAAAACCTCAATGGGATTTTAACCGAAGGGAAGCAAAGGTTTTCTTTTTATAAATTCGATTAGTCTTTCCCACTTTCTGTACCTCGAGACATTTCCTTTGGGAAGAATTTTATACCCAGAGACCCCCTTAGCGAGGCACTGTTGCATGCCGGGCGCGGTGAATTTCAGCGCAAGACGCTGCATGTGGATGGAAAGCAAAAACCGCGGGCACTTGCAGTCGCCAGCAAAGTCAGTTTGTGAATGCTGCCGTGGGGATGGCCCGGCCAGAGAAGGAAGATGAAGTTTGCCGCGGGCAGGCTGTGTGGGACGGGACCTCTGGCTGGGATGCGTGCGGGTGGTTACCAAGCCCGCCCGTCGCTCGCCACGGCTGACTTTCCCGCCGGAGCCGGCGCCGGGGCGCCTGGTCCCCGCGCTGCACCCGGCGCCGGTCTGGAGATAGCCCTTGGCTGTGGGCGGCGGGAGTCCCCCTGAAAGTGCGCCTTTTCGCCGCCGGGACTTAGCTGCTGGGGAGCGAGCGCGCCGAGTGCGCACTGCGTCGATCGACTCCGCCCGGACCGGGGGTACCCACCCGAGCCTGCTCCCCGAGGCCTCGGGTTCGAAGCCTCTCCCGTGGCGGAGGAGAGGTTGGGATTTGAGCAGCAGCCGTTCGGTTAAGGAAGGAGTTTCTGAAACTCTCGGGAAAGCGAAGTCCCGGGGCGTGGAAAATAATCGAGCCGACGGTGGGTTTTCCAAACTTGATCTTTGCTCTGGGACGTTTTTTCTGCCCTCTCCCCCAGTGCCCTAGCCCCCACCCGGGGCAAGAGTTCTAAGGGCTAGGGTAACTAACTGCATCAGTCCTTTCTCTCTCTGCCCACCGCCCCCCAAAACTTTCAGACCAGAAAAATACAAATAACCCCTAGGAGTGGTTCCTGCGGGCGCGTTCAGGCGTCCCCATCCCCACACACACACACACACACACACACACACACACACACACCACCACCATCACCACCACCACCACCACCACCACCACCACCACTCCGTCCCTCCCACCTCCTGGTAGAGGAGGGACTGGGAACCTGATCTCCGGGCTCCTGCCCCAAACGTTTCCCCATCAATAATGCTGATACCATCGATGTGCCTCCACCCCCGCCCCCCGAGCACCGCTGCCGCCTTTTCGCCGCTTTTTGCTTGACAGAAGAAAACGAAACCTCCCGTAGTGCCCTCCTACCCTTGGCCAGGGGCCCGCGGGGACTGGGGCCTGGGGCAGAGCAAGCAGGGGCACCCGTAGGGCGCGGGGAGAGGGGGGCGTCCTTCAGTTCTGGAGTGCTCAACCAGCGCCGGCGGAAAGAGAAGGAGGGTCCCGGGCGCAGGCCAGGCCTCATTCCAGGCTCCATCCCAAACCTGGGGTCAGACTGGGCCGGCATAAGATATTTTTGCGAGTGGGAGAACCAGGCCTCGGAAAGGGGAGGCTCGACACCCTCTCCCCTGCCCAGGATCGGGATGACGCGGGGCGGTTCGGCGAAACCCCTTGTTTGGGGACTCAGCGGTGGCCCGTGGCCTTGGGGCACAGCCCTTCGGTCCGCCAACCCACCAAGGCGTTCTAGGTCTTGGGAAAACCGAGGAGACGCATTAGTAGAAGCATGGCCATCGAGCCCCCCAAAACGTGAGTTCGCCCACCTCGCCGAGCGCCTCCCCCGGGTGCGGTTCTTGTTGGCCCACGAGGTCACGACCCCGGCGCAGCAGCAGCCACACTTCGGGCCACCCCCCATTCCCTAGCGTGGATCAGCCCCTGAGTGCTAAGTCCTCTGGTGGAAAGGGCAAGTCCGAGCCCCGTCAGCCCGATTCGCCCAGCAGCTGCCCCACCTTAGGCTGGGGCGGCGCGACCCCCTATACAGCGCGCAGGTCACTAGGGTGAGCAAGGCGTGGGGACAGGCTCCAGCTGTGGCACCTCACTTGCACTCGCTGCCTTCTCTCGACCGGCTCAAAAATAAAAACCAACCCCCACTCTGTCTCCGTTTTCATTAATTTAATTATTTCTTTGCCTCGCGGCACGCGAAGCTTCACCCGCGCCCTGACATCGCAGCGCCCGCGTCAGCGAACCACGGAACTTGGGCCCCAGACAATGGCCCGTAATTGATGTATTGCCATCAACAATAAAGACCAATTCTCTCCCCGCCATCCCGACCATCCCCCCTCCTCCCATCCCCCCCCTCCACCTCCCCTCTCAGCTCTCCCGGCCACAGAGGGAAAGAAAACAAACAAGAAATTAGCGGGGGACGCTGCGCACAGAGCGAGACGCCCGCCTCTACGCCGTCGAGGACGCAAAAGAACGAAAAAAGTTATTAAAGTTTGGATCCCCCCAATTAATTCGTCTCTGCTCGCCCATTTTTAATTAAACATCGCGAAGCTGCTTTGGCGTGCGCGTTTCGTTTGGTTGTTTGTTTTGGTGTTGGGGGGGAGGGAAGGCTCTCCCCCCCCTTAATCTTAAAACACAGAGCAAGTAACGAACACGTGTGAAGCTATTCCGGGAGCTTCCCGTGGCGCACGCGGCGCGCGCGGGGAAGTAGGGTTTGCGGGATCGCCAGCTCGGCTCGGTTCCTGGCAGCACGCGGTGACCCGGAGGCCCGGACTTTCAAGAAGCCAAGAGTGTTAGAGACGGATGCGGCGGCTCCAAACGCGGGCATATTCGGAGAAACGAGTGTGCAAGTGCACATGTACGGACACATTAGTGTACCTGGGATACTGAGGGCTGGTGTGTGCGAAGACCGCCGTTTTGCAAGGGTGGGGGGTGCGGGATTTGCACGTGCTCCGGTACACTTTCCCGGGGGTCTGGGGAAAGCGAGCGGCTCGCACCCCAGGAGCACGCAGATCCATCTTTGCCGAGGGATCTCTTTAAATATTCAGTGAGAAATAATGGCATTTGAAGCACCACCTATGGAAACATTATTATCTTCATTCTTCAACATCAACCCCACTGATAGCTTCGTTTGTCTTTTTATCAAAATCTACTGTAACCAACAGGACCTGGGGAGGAAAGGAGAGCGAGTGGAAAGAGAGTGTAGCCTGTGTGTGTGTGTGTGTGTGTGTGTGTGTGTGTGTGTGTGTGTGTGGTGTTTCAGGGACCGAGTGAGGGCAGAAGAGAGGAAAAATAAGAGAAGAGAAAAGGTGAAGAAAGGGCGAACAGGAATAAGAAAGGAGAAGTTACACCAAGGGGGTGGGGGGAAGGTCGCCAGGAGGAAAACAGAAACATTCACATTCACCCGCACACAAAAGATTTAGAATTAAAAAAAAAAAAAAAAAGACCAAAGACCAACGTAACTAAGAGAGAAGAGTCATTTGGGGGAGAGCGGTGAGGGTCCAGAGCACCCGAAACTCCACTCGAAAGATTGGTGCCCACTTCGCGCGAACCGACTGTGGTGCTCTCCGGACTCCAGGGCGCTCTCGAATTGGGGCGTCCTTATGAGCCCTCTCCTCTCCTGATAGCGAGATAGGGCAGGGATTGTGTATCTGCACCCCCCTCCTCCCCCATTACTCAAACGAAGTTTGAGTTTGTCCTTCGGGCGCAGGACTTCGGAAACCTGGGAGCGAGGAGACCCTGAGGCGCAAGGGGAAAGAGCTAGGCTGAGCCGAGGACTGAGCCTCAGGTTCGCGGGCGCCCGAGCCCAGCGGAAGGAGTGCGGGACCCGGGTCCCGATTCCGGACCCCGGGGTGCGGGTAGGGAGGCTGCATCCCAGCCTGGGGAGATGGAGCTGGTGCGAAAAGTTTTGGGTGCCGCGCTCGGCAAGTGCCGGAGAGATGGAGACGAGCTTCTGCCGGGCCAGACAGCTGCGGACACCCCCGCAACCCACCCCCCGCCCCACCACCACCACGCGCGCCGCCACCATTCCCGGCTCAGCACGGCCACCTGGTTGCCAGGAGCCTGGGGCGCGGCCCCCTCCCCAGGGCGGAGAGCCTAGGGGTCCTGGGGACAGGCTCTGCCCAAGGCCCGGCCGGCCTGGGCCGCGCCTCCCGAGGCCAGGGGCGGGTTGCAGCGTTCAGGGTAAGCGGCGGCCCCTCCCCTCCCCCCGGCTGGAGCTGAACTCGGATCCCAGGCCGGTCCCTGCTCTCCGCCCGCCCCGGGCTCGGCGGCGCCACCGCCGCCGCCGCCTCCCCGCGGAGTGACGCGCCCTGCAGCCAACCGGGGCAGCCGGGGGGGAGGTCCGGGAGGGGTCCTGGGCGGAGCCGGGCCGCCCCTTATCCCACGGGCTCGGGGCTGCTTCTCCCGAAAACTTCAGCCCTAATTGTCCTGGGAATGTCCGAGGTAGAGAAAGGGAGCGAGGGAGCAACGAGAGGCTGGAGGATCGGGGCCCTTTGAGAAGGAACGGGGTGGCGGGAGAGTTGCCCCTCCCCCCCTCCAAAAGCCCCAAACCCATCACGTTCCCAAACCTTTCCTCGGTCCTCTTCTCCGCGCCCCCGCGAGCCCGCGATCCAGGGGATGGAGAACTCGGGGCGCAGGAGCGCCGAGCCAGGCGGCGAGCGGGAGGGAGGCCGGGCCGCGGGCGGGAGGCGGACCGGCGTGGGGCTGGCTCTTCCCCACTCGCTTATTTTTTTTTTTTTATGGGGTGGGGGTGGGCTGTTTTCTGGTAGCTCTTAAAGAAACGAAGAAACACTCACGAAACGGGACTTCCTCCCCCCAAATCCCGCCACGGGACTCCCTCCCCCCGCGGTCCGGCGCGCCTAGCGCCGGAGTTGGGAAGTTCGCCGCGCGCCCGCAGCCTGGGTCTCCAGCCCCCGCCGCCCGGCCCCACCCCCCACCCGGGAGGCTTAATTCCGGGGAGGGCATGCTAATTCGGGTCGGCCCAGCCCGGGATGGGGGGGGGAACCGAAGGGGGGGGGCGCGGGCCCGGGCGCCGGGCGCGCAGAGGCGAGGAGGCAGGCCCGCGGCGGCCGGGCCGCGGAGTCCCGGGCGGTCGCGAAGAGGGTTAACCCAGTGTCGGGCGGCGCGGCGCGCAGAGCCAGCCCCGCGGCCGGCTTATTGGGCCAGCGCGCGGAGAGACAGGGGTCTGCAGCAAATCACGAACTAATTGATTAAGGCGAGCGGGTTTGAATAGCGCTGGCCCGGTGCCAATCGCCTTTCAAAGAGCCCCTCTATGATTAATCGCAATGCATTATTGATAATCATAATTATAGCAGGACACATGCGCGCTGCGCCCGGGGCCGGGGAGCCGGGGAGGGGGCGGGCGGGCCGGCGGGCGGGGGGAGCCGCCGCCGCCGCCGCCGCTCGATTTCCGTAATTTTGAGAAGATTTTTTTTTAGTAATTTTTTATTCTGCCCCAGCTGATGTTTGAGCCAGCATGTCGCGGAGGAAGCAAGCGAAGCCTCAACATTTCCAATCCGACCCCGAAGTGGCCTCGCTCCCCCGGCGAGATGGTGAGTGCTCCGGCCCGCGCCGCGGACACACACACGCACACACACGCACTCGCACTCACACTCACGCACACCCGGACCCACGCACACGCGGCTGGTTTCCGCGCCCACCGCCCCGCCGCCGCCACCGCCGCCGCCGCCGCCGGGTCCCTGTTCGCCTTTCCCACTCAGCGTATTTCTTTCTTTCCTTCCTTCTTTCTTTCTTTCTTTTTTTTTTTTTTTTTTAATTTCTTTTTAAATTTCCAATTTGCCTGCTCCGGGCTTCCCTCCCTGGCTCGGGGAGAGCAAACACTTCTCCCGGCAGGATCTTTCCGGAGTTGTTGGGTCTTCCTGGGTAGGGGGTGGGGGGTGGGGAGGAGCTCGGCCAGGCCGGCCCGGCTCCTCCGGCCCGGCTTTTCCGGGGAGCCGCGGCCGGGGCCCGGGGAGCCGGCTGGACGCGGGGCGGGCGGAGGTCGGCCGCGCGGGGCCCTTTGCGCTCCCCGCGCTGCTCCCGGGGCCCCCGGGCAGGCCTCCGCCGCGCCGGCCCTGCCGCCCCGCGGGAAGGAAGTTTACTTGGTGCTTCGGGCTGAACTCCCAGCGTGGGGGAGCCCCCTTGTGCCGCGCCCCCCCAAAGCGCTCACACTCCACCTGGGCCGGCGCGGCGGAATGGGGTGACTTTAGGGGCTCAGAGCTACCAGAAGACGGGGACCTGTGTCGGGGCGCCCGTGCCCGACCTGCTGGGGTCGCCGCAGGGGTGGAGGGTGCTCTTTGCTGCTCGTTCCTTCCGAGACACAGTGCAGGCGGACGGGGGACAGTGTTGGGGGCCGGCTACCCAAGTTTATCCCGGCGTCTTTTCTCCCAGTACATGCACCCCCTGCCCAGCCCCGAAGAAATCTCTAGATTGGGTGTGCTCCCGCAGAGGATCGTGGTACCCCGTGCTTCCAGGAATCGTAAGGGTCTTTTTCCAGGGCTTGGGGGGGGGGGCTCTCCGGCCAGAGGAGAACACCCCCTCCCCCCCGAAACAGAGGCATTGGCTTTCTCGGGTGGAGGCGACAACTGCGGGGTCCCGAAGGGAATGAACAAGTCTAGAACAAAGTTTGTGTGAGAGCGCTGAGGCCGAGAGTAGGAGAGATCCCGGCAGGGGATTTAGGGTACGGAGGGAGGACACCTCGAGTCCCTCCTTGTCCCTGAGGGGGGTTCACTTTAGGGGCCTCCGAGTTCCCAGGCCCAGCGCCGCAGGCGAAGGAGCGGCGCCCGGTTCGGTCCCCGGCACGATGCTCGCCTCTCGGCCGCGGGAGGACGAGGGCAACCCCGGCGGGGGCTCTGCGGCTCCGGATGCCACTCGGAATGCTCAAGTCCCGGGCCGCTTTTTGGGGTATGGAGGAGGGAACTGGACCCGACAGGGCTCATAAGTGTGGCCTGGGATCGGCACCTCTGTCCACTAAACTCTGCGGCCGCCCGGGCCCCGCGGTCCCCGGGCTCCTTCCCCAGAGGCCTGCTTCTCAGCAGAGCTGGGGCTCGGGGACCCGCGCAGAGCCGAGGCAAAGTCGCTGGGACTCCCACTCCCGGCACCTCGGCCGTCGGGAAAGGAGACTGCTGGCATAGGGGTCCCTGTGAGAAATTGGGGAGAACTGAGACCCGTTAAGAAAATGGCTTTACAAATATTTGCACCCCCCCAACCCCAGTACTTTCCCCAGCTTCAAGCCTTACCCGAGTCTCTGCGATTTTAGTCCGCTGAGCTGAGCCCCCGAACCCCGCTTTCCACCCGAGGCCAAACCGGGGATGCGAGGTAGATCGGGGTGAAATTTACCCAAGGCCGCAGCAACAGCTCCGAATGTTTTCCCCGGTTTTCTCAGCTGGTTTCTTCTTCTCACCCCCACACCCACCTTTCCTAAAGTTTCTGGTGAGCCCTTCCGCCCCGGAATACTGTTCAAGTTCCCAATATTTGTAGGAAAAACCAAACGGGAGGAGAAGAAAGCGTTTTTTCGGGTTTGGTTTTGTTTTGTGTTTTGTTTTGTAAATTTGTACCGATTTCACACATTTTCAAAAAGGGAGCCAAAGACTCGGGGCTTCGGGCTTGGGGAAGAAATGATGTCTGGTACATCTTTGCCTTTTCGCCTGTCGCCTTCTGAATCCGGAATTTTTAATAGTTAAGGCTTCTCATAAAGCGATGGCATAAAAGGAGTTCACTACCTCTTACCATTATTATTTATTAGACTTTTTTTTTTTTTAGTTTCTTTGAGCTTTGAGGTAAGTTAATTAAGTAACTGAATCAAGTTTCCTTTTCTTTTTTTCCTCATTCTTTCTTCCTCCCTCCATATCTTTCCTTTTTCTTCCTTTTTTTTTTTTCTCCCCTAAAGCTGATTCATTGTCCTAAGAAGCAGTAAAGTGTTAGGGGCACTGTGTCCAGAGCCGCTCTCCTCTCTTTCTCACCTCTCTCCACCCCCCACCCCTTTTTTCTTCGGTGGTAATGGTTTTAGGTTATGACTGTTTTTACATGGTTGAACAATAAGTTTGGGGGAAGCTGCCTAGAGGGTAGATTTTGTAATAGGGTTACAGGATTTAGTGTGTTGTAAGAATATTAGGACACAACTAATCCTTCTCAGCGTCTGACTTACAGGAGGGCCTTGCACACTCCCCATCTTTTTATTTGGGTGCAGTTGAGAGATAAACGGACTTCAGAGTAGATGACATCTCTGGGAGTTCCCTTTCAAAAGTCACCATCTTTCCCACAAGGAATTCAGCAGTGTCTGTTCATGTCCCCACACATAACACACACTTGAAAGAGTTGATGGGGTTGGAGTGTTGTGTTTGGTTTGTTTTGGTTTTTGGTTTTGTTTGGGGGTTTCTCTTGTCACATGTATACAGGTTCCTAAATTTTTAGAAGACAGTGCCTCACTCAAGCATGAGTGTGTGTGTGTGTGTGTGTGTGTGTGTGTGTGTGTGCGCGCGCGCGCATGTGTGTGCACGCGCATACAAAGAAAGCCATAGCCATGCCCAACAGCCACACGGATAACTCCATCAGAACAAGTTCAAGAAAACAAGATTACTTGGTCAGTCTTCCAATGTTCATGTTTTAATTCTACTTGGGTGCAGCTGTAATGCCACAGACACCCTACATTAAAGTTGGGAATTTTTCTGTGTCTTATGAAACCAGGATTATGGCACATATTAACTTGTCTTTTAAATAATATTCAGCGAGCCTGGAATCATTTGTAGAAAGATGACTGCCACTGGAAAAATTATGTACTGAGATAAATCATTCTTGAGGAAGGGGACTATTAGAATCTAATGATTTCTATGTGGGTTCTTTACTAAGCTCTGGGTTTCAGAGGTGTGTGTGTGTGTGTGTGTGTGTGTGTGTGTGTGTGTGTGTGTGTTTTGGGGTTTTCTTCCTTGGGTGGTGGTTCTGAGATTCAAATAACTGCAGGGATGGCCCCATTCAGACTCCATTCATTTATTAAAGTATTGTGGTGCTCAGCTTTTTCAAGGAAAAGAGAACATTGGAAGAAAGATAAAAACCTCACGAACTGGAGATAAAACACTGACTCATATAAAGTATCATAAACATTCCTCTTATTTATATTAATAATAAAATTCTATTATTTACCAAAGTAATTTACTCATTGTGAGCAGCTTAATGGCAACACATTGATTTCTGGGCCCAAAAGGTTACAGAGAACTATAATTAATTGCTTTTTTTTGAAAAACCGACACCTGCAAGATAAGGCAGTTGGAAAGAATTCATGGGTAATCAGGCCTATTTTAAGTTTGTGGCATAATGGAAGATTCTGGGTGAGAAAATGCAGTTTTGGGGGGATTTGCTTCGGGCCGCAGATACTTTCTAAAAATGACAAAACCACACACAACAAGCAAAGTGTAGTGGGGCACGAGAGACTGGATGCGAAAGTAAATCTGTGATAGTGAACAGCTCATGGTTTCTTGTACATCAAGTTTCTCCCATGGTTTATAGGTGCAAGTGCCAATTTGTAGGTTATTCTTTGGGGACTTTATTTCACTTCTGCGTTTGCAGGTAGCAGTTCATCTCCACCCAGAGCCCTTTAGAAGGCAGAGACCCACATCTCTCATGTGGGGATCTCAGTGCGAGTGCGAGAGATCCGCCCCGACTCGCAGTTTGCTAAGTTTGTTGAAATGGTTAAAAGCCAAGCTCATAACCGGAACAAAGTCCTCGTGCGGTCTTAATTCGGTGTTTCTGAGACCTGTCCTGGTACAGCCAGCCACGTCGTCCAAAATATTCTTCGATTACCAAAGCCGCAGTGATTTAGCAGTTTAGCAAAGATGGTAAATTATCCTAAGCCCCAGCACCCCTCCCCCCGGCAGAAAAAAGTGTGTGTGCCAGGCTTTACAAAAGCTAATGTGTCGAGCTGTTTTAACCTTTGCTAGCCTCCTCCCATGCAGAGGTGACAAGGTCCAGATCATAATATGTCCTTCAGTATCTTCCCAGTGACCCCCAAATTCAGTCTTCCTGGTCACTTAGCAGGAAGTTAGCAGTTTATTTTAGTTTCACCTTATCAGCTTGGTGTCTTTTCCTAACCTTATTCCCCTGTCACCCTCAGATGCCAGACCCCCAAAGGGGAAGATTGACAGGTAGTTCCCATAGCTCAGCTTTACCCTCAAACAACAGGGATTTAGTTTCTTGTGCCTTTGCCAATGTTTATGTAGTCAAAGTTGAGATCTCGCCTTAAGGAGTCTCTCTTTTTACGCGTCACTGGAATAGGAAAGCCACAAAGAAGTTTTTGAACAAAAACCCTTGCAACTGGAACCCCATCTAGCGTTCAGTTTGATTCATCCGAGGGGAAGACATTTTCCCCCAACACAGATTGTGTACGTTAGGTGGGCTTGTGTCACTGTTTAAAAAGGCGTGTCTGGACCGTGTTGTTATTTTTTCCAGAGCCTTCGCTTGTAGTCTTCCACTCAAGGATCCACTGATCCCGGCCAGAACACGGAGGGAATTGAAGCGGGCCAGTAAATGTGTCATTTGGTTGCATATCACACAGAGGAAACTTCAGACATTACGGAGAATGTCCAGAGCATATGTGGCAGTGTTTAAAATTTCTGTGGCATCTTGAGCTGGACATTCAGGTGGAGGCTTTTCCCAGATCGGTGCAGGACAATAATGATGATAATAAAAAGGTGAAAGACCAATCAGTCAGAAACGGTGCCGATGGCCTCTCCAAATGGGTCTCCGGGAGAGAACAGCCTGTTAAAATTATAGGCTCCACAATCCCAATCACGAGGGGTTCCATTAAAAACGTTAATGTGATCTTAAGGTAGTGGAAAGTAAAGGGAAGGATCTTTTCTGAAGAGCTCCAAAAAAGAAAACTAAATGTGGTAGAATAGGGTTGTTTTGTTTTGTTTTGTTTTGTTTTTTTCCTGGCTTGGCTAAACCTTGCCGTGTGGGGCATAGTTTTATTTTTGTTTTCACAGTAGACAGATACACTGGAACACTTCCATTTTCTGCCTCCTGTTCTGCAATGTTTGGTTGAGATGATGAAAAACTGACAAATTTGAATTGGGGGTCAAGTACCTAAATAGTACGAGAACTGAAACATCCGGGGTTTTAGCATAAACTGAATGGAGCTACAAGTTCACCCCCTTATCCTCTAAAAAAAAAAAATCCCAGAAAAATGCCAGAGATCTTTGTGTGTGTGCATACTCAGAAAACTACTACTTCTTAAATTTTTCCTTTGTGACTGGGATCATAAAATTAATTTGGATGCAAAACCCATAGAGAAGGAACTGGAATGTTATTTTCACCATAGCACAGGGAACAAGGCAACTGTATTTACTATAATGGGATCACCAGTTGCAATCCTGTGTAACAGATTATTGAGAAACAAGATAGCAGCCGGTCAGAAAAATGAATTGGAACACATTTATGTGTGTGTGTGTGTGTGTGTGTGTGTGTGTGTGTGTGTGTGTGTTACAACTTAAAATACTCCCTTTGGTAGTTAAAGATTCAAACTAGTCCTCATGTTTTGTCTTTGTTGCTGTTGAGCGTCTTTGTTGGAGTTCAGTTCAGAATGCAGATACATTTAAAGTTAAGAGCTATTACAGTACAGCGACACCTGCTTTTGAAATAAATCAAAATAGATACCCAGAATTTTTTTTTTTTTTTTTTTTTGGTGTTCATAAACATCCGGAAATTAAATTAGTTGACTCGGCAGTGGAATCACATGTCAGCTTATTAAAATGTTGTGAAAATCCAAGCTGAAACATAGGCACCGTCTTTCTTCGAAGCAAGCAGGCATATTTTTAAGCACCTCTATTTTCCGTCCAGTTAGCACGGCCCGAAATACAAAAATGTTCAGGTTGGAAAAACTTGAAAATTCTCAAGTGAGTCTTGAAGCAGCCCAAATGTAGAATTCAAGCCCAGGAAAGTAATAATCAGCGAAATCCTGTAAAGTAAGCTTCTTTTCATTTTGTCTATATATTATGAGAATATCAGATGTTTGCAAGTTACAAAGAATTAAAATGCCCTTTAATCGTGAACACAGATGTGCTAAATATTTGAAGGCAACTACATTGTAATGTGTACAATTGATGAAGTCAGTTTTCTGATTTCCCTTGCTAGCTATTTAGTCCTGAATCTGTCATTATTTGTCTAAGCCCAGCTGACCAAGCAAAACTGTGTTTTAAAGTGGCTTTATGTTTTGATAAATGTGAGCTGGTTGAAAAGTATTTTCCACTGAATGCAGAGCTTAATAGAACATGCTGACATAATAGTTTTAATGCATTTTGTCGAAAATGTGTGAACAAACAGAATAGCTTTTGTTCCTTCATAATTGGTTGTAAAAGTAGATGGAAACATAACCATTACATATGGAAATGTGCAAAGAGAAAGAAATAACATTTCTGTTGAATATATTAGGAATTGCATTTCCTAGTTTAAAATAAGCATCTGAAATGGATGCATCATTTAAAATTGGTTGTCAAAATAAGAAGCTTTAAACAGAATTTTTGTCACATTATTTTTGTCCCAAGTTAAGCGACGTAACTGCAGCGAATTTCCTTTAATATTTTGTTTACATTATTTTAAGGCAGGGAGAGAGACAGAAAGTGCCTAAAACAGCACCTTGAATGTGCACAGGAACCCGGTGCCAATTAAGATGATTAAACATTAAATTAAAACTGAATCATTATTGGTATGTTCTGCCACAGCCAAGATTTGTTTGGTATTGTTAGTGCATTCTGCTGCGTACCCTTGTGGAGATTAAAAGATGGGTGTTATTAGAAAAGCTAGCTTGTTGAGTATAACTTAGCTACTCAGATAACACTCACAGTGAATAAAGTGTGCCTGCATTTGGCATACTTCACCCGGGTTCCTCATCAACTCGGGCACCACGCAAGGCCAATAGAGTTAAAGGAATTTCCAGAAGTTAGTATTTAGGTATTAATTGTATTTTCCGGAATGCAAAACTACTGAAGCTTTTTAGGATGTTTACTACAAAGAGGCAAATGGCTGACCCTTAGGAGCTGCCTCTTACGTTTACCGAAGAAGCAACATTTTGAGTTGGTATTTATTCATATTTGCAATTAGTTTTTTTCTTTCCCCCCTTGCAAGTTTTCTTGGGAGATTCAATTTGGAAGTCATGGAAACTAACTATTATCTGATTCAGTTCTGCAGAAAAGCATGCAGGGAGGTAATCCTTGAATTAAACAGTTTTTTTTTTTTTTTTCACAGCCTTCGGAGATGACCACACACCATTTGTACAACAGAAGTTGGTGTTCCCCATGCTGGGCAAACAATAAGGCTCCATCCTGTCTTTGAATAGGATGTTAGCTTGCCGTTGGAGATTTTTATGTTTAATTTACAAATGGATCTTAGTGAGAAGAAATCTGAGCAACCAGTGGAAACAAACATGAAATAAAGGGATTTTTATAATGAAAGGTTCAGGACAATCTGTTAAACAATTGATAACACCGAATAGCCGACTGTTTTTCAAGGCATTCAGACAAGGAGAATGGCACAGCATTTGCAAACTCGAAACCAAGAATTATTCCCTCCCTTCCCCTTAACTGCACATCCTTCTATAAGTTGATGTTGAATCAGAAATGTAAATCTTCTGCCAGTTTTTTATAGATACGGAGAGCACTCTTGATGAAATATTTAGAGGCGTAACGTTGCCATTTGGAGCACAATGGCATATATAAGTTGAACGGTGGAGTGGTAGCCAGGGTTGCATTCTTTAATTTTAAAAATAAACATGCCACGGGGTGATATATAGGTGCCAGGCAGGCCTTGTAACGGCTTATGATCACTGTGTTTCTCTTCGTTGTGTCTGTGTGTGTGTGCGTGTGCGCGTGTGTGCGCGTGCGTGCGCGCTGCTTTCTTGTTTGTATTCAACTGAGTCTTGAGCAGCCTGGAGGATTTGTTACTGGTGTGGCTAAAGCGTGTTTGTCACGGGTAGGCCTCGGCTCAGGTTCTAGGTAGGGGCTGGAGGTGATTTTTAAGTTGTCAGTCCTCAGCCTGGTGATCCGCATTTCTCTCCCGTCCCTTGTCAACAACTGATTGGAATCTGAATGACTACAAATTAGTTTAGTGACAGAACAAACTGTCACAGATATCTCTGAATCAGTTGAAAATGAATAAGGTTGACAGAAACTCAAGAGCCTAATAAGTCCTCAGAATGGTTGCTGGACCCTCTCTGGATGAGTAGACAATAAGGTGTATAAAATATTGGAAATCAATAGTGGCCTATGGAATTGCATTATGCACTGATGTCTTCAGTTCGCAGTATTTTATATTTTGATGGATTATCTGAAGACCGTGGCTATCTGAGATGCCGGATGGATAGGGATTCCTCCACACCCCTAAGATTTAATTATGAACGTTCTTGGGTAGTATCGACTGCTTTTCCAGGGGCAAGAGTGTTGAGTTTGGAAGACAGAAAACAATGGATCAACCTCCCTCTTGTTGCGAAGGCGCGGGTGACCCTGTGTGGCCCGGCCCCCTTTCTAACCCTGCCCCTTTTGATGTTTGCAGGAGACGCAGAGAAAGGTCAACCAAATCGCACCACCAAGAGCAAGGACGCCCACGTGTGTGGCCGGTGCTGTGCCGAGTTCTTTGAGTTATCGGATCTTCTCCTCCACAAGAAGAACTGCACTAAAAATCAATTAGTTCTCATCGTCAATGAGAGCCCGGCCACCCCGCCCGACACCTTCACTCCCAGCCCCCCTCCCGATAACCCCGACGAACAAATGAATGACACCGTGAACAAAACGGATCAGGCCGACGGCGGCGACCTTCCGGAACACGGCGGACGCGACAGGGAAGAGTCCATGGAGGTGGAGGCCCCGGTGGCGGCTAACAGAGGTGGCGGTGGCGCCCTGGGGGGGGGGCGGGAGCGGGGTCACCCCAGGCTGCAGCGGCGGCCCCTCCACAGGTACCTCAGCGATCACAACCTCTCTACCTCAACTCGGGGACCTGACGACACTGGGCAACTTCTCCGTGATCAACAGCAACGTCATCATCGAGAACCTGCAGAGCACCAAGGTGGCGGTGGCCCAGTTCTCGCAGGAGGCGAGGTGCGGCGGGGCCTCCGGAGGCAAGCCGGCCGTCCCGGCCCTCATGGAGCAGCTCCTCGCCCTGCAGCAACAGCAGATCCACCAGCTGCAACTGATCGAGCAGATCCGTCACCAAATATTGCTGTTGGCTTCTCAGAACGCAGACTTGCCAACATCTTCGAGTCCTTCTCAAGGTACTTTACGAACATCTGCCAACCCCTTGTCCACACTAAGCTCCCATTTATCTCAGCAGCTGGCGGCGGCAGCTGGATTGGCACAGAGCCTCGCCAGCCAGTCTGCCAACATCAGCGGTGTGAAACAGCTGCCCCCCCTCCAGCTACCTCAGAGCACTTCTGGCCACACCCTCCCACCCAACAGCGGCGCTTCCCCCAGCATTAACATCTTGGCGGCAGCGGTGACCACCCCGTCCTCGGAAAAAGCGGCTTCGAGCGCCGGCGCCTCCCACGCCAGCCACCCCGCGGCCTCGGCATCGTCGTCACCAGCTTTTGCAATAAGCAGTTTGTTAAATCCTGCGTCCAGTGCACTTCTACCTCAGCCGGCCCCCGCTAACTCGGTTTTCCCCAGCCCTTTGCCCAACATCGGAACGACTGCGGAGGACTTAAACCCCTTGTCCGCCTTGGCCCAGCAAAGAAAAAGCAAGCCACCAAATGTCACCGCCTTCGAAGCGAAAAGCGCTTCGGATGAGGCGTTCTTCAAACACAAGTGCAGGTTCTGCGCGAAGGTCTTCGGGAGCGACAGTGCCTTGCAGATCCACCTGCGCTCCCACACCGGCGAGAGGCCGTTCAAGTGCAACATCTGTGGGAACAGGTTCTCCACCAAGGGGAACCTCAAAGTCCACTTCCAGCGCCACAAAGAGAAATACCCTCATATCCAGATGAACCCCTATCCCGTGCCTGAGCATCTGGACAATATCCCCACGAGCACCGGCATCCCGTACGGCATGTCCGTCCCTCCGGAGAAGCCGGTCACCAGCTGGCTAGACACCAAGCCGGTCCTGCCCACTCTGACCACTTCGGTCGGCCTGCCGTTGCCCCCGACCCTCCCGAGCCTCGCACCCTTCATCAAGACCGAAGAGCCAGCCCCGATCCCCATCAGCCATTCTGCCAGCAGCCCCCCGGGCTCAGTCAAAAGTGACTCCGGGGCCCCCGAGGCGGCCACGCGAAACCCGGGCGGGCTCGCAGAGGAGGCCGAAGGGCCCCCCGCGCTACCCTCCGGTGGCAAAAGTGAGGACGGCACCGTGGCCCCCAGCTCCGCCCCGGCAGCCAGCGGCAGCTCTCTGAGCTCCCCGGCGGTGGCGGCGGCCGACGGTGGCCCCGGGAGGGCCACCGCTTTCACCAACCCCTTGTTGCCGCTCATGTCTGAGCAGTTCAAGGCCAAGTTTCCTTTCGGGGGGCTCTTGGACTCGGCCCAGGCATCAGAGACCTCCAAGCTTCAGCAGTTGGTAGAGAACATTGACAAGAAGGCCACTGACCCCAACGAGTGTATCATCTGCCACCGGGTCCTCAGCTGTCAGAGCGCCCTAAAGATGCACTACCGGACGCACACCGGGGAGAGGCCCTTTAAGTGTAAGATCTGCGGCCGGGCTTTCACCACGAAAGGGAACCTCAAAACCCACTATAGCGTCCACCGTGCTATGCCCCCGCTCAGAGTCCAGCATTCCTGCCCCATCTGCCAGAAGAAGTTCACGAACGCCGTGGTCCTGCAGCAGCACATCCGAATGCACATGGGAGGTCAGATCCCCAACACCCCAGTCCCCGACAGCTACCCCGAGTCCATGGAGTCCGACACGGGCTCCTTCGACGAGAAGAATTTCGATGACCTGGACACCTTCTCCGACGAAAACATGGAGGACTGTCCTGAGGGCAGCATCCCCGATACGCCCAAGTCCGCGGACGCGTCCCAGGACAGCCTATCTTCTTCGCCTTTGCCCCTAGAGATGTCAAGCATCGCTGCTTTGGAAAATCAGATGAAGATGATCAGCGCCGGCCTGGCGGAGCAGCTGCAGGCCAGCCTGAAGTCCGTGGAGAACGGCTCCGTCGAGGGGGACGTCCTGACCAACGATTCGTCCTCGGTGGGCGGCGACATGGAGAGCCAGAGTGCGGGCAGCCCGGCCATCTCAGAGTCTACCTCTTCCATGCAGGCTCTGTCCCCGTCCAACAGCACCCAGGAGCTCCGCAAGTCCCCCGGCGCGGAGGAGAAGCCCCAGAGGGCAGTCCCGAGCGAGTTCGCCAACGGCCCGTCCCCCACCCCGGTGAACGGTGGGGCTCTGGATTTGACGTCCAGCCACGCAGAGAAAATCATCAAGGAAGATTCTTTGGGGATCCTCTTCCCTTTCAGAGACCGGGGTAAATTTAAAAATACTGCTTGCGACATTTGTGGCAAAACCTTTGCTTGTCAGAGTGCCTTGGACATTCACTACAGAAGTCATACCAAAGAGAGACCATTTATTTGCACGGTTTGCAATCGCGGCTTTTCCACAAAGGGTAATTTGAAGCAGCACATGTTGACACATCAGATGCGGGACCTACCATCACAGCTCTTTGAGCCCAGCCCCAACCTCGGCCCCAATCAGAACTCGGCGGCGATCCCCGCCAGCTCGTTGTCATCTCTCATCAAGACAGAGGTCAACGGCTTCGTGCACGTCACGCCTCAGGACAGCAAGGACACCTCCACCGGTCACGTCCCCTCTGGGCCTCTGTCCTCCTCTGCCACGTCCCCAGTTCTGCTCCCGGCTCTGCCCAGGAGAACCCCCAAACAGCATTACTGTAACACGTGTGGCAAGACCTTCTCCTCGTCGAGTGCCCTGCAGATTCACGAGCGAACTCACACTGGAGAGAAACCCTTTGCTTGCACTATTTGTGGGAGAGCTTTCACGACAAAAGGCAATCTGAAGGTACCTCACTCTGTCTGTCCCTCACACCCCACCCCCCCCCGCCCCCACCCGCCCAGCCAGCCAGCAGCCCCGATAACCACGCAGGGAGAGGGCGTTCTCGCCGGGGCACCTGCCGCACGTGGCCCACCGCGGCCAGGCGCCCGCGCGGGTCAGGGTCGGGGCAGGTGTCTCGGGGCGGGCCGAAGCCTGCTGGACGTGAGAGCACATTGAATAATTTGGTGCCCCAGCGAAGCAGCTGCCCATCTCTCGCTGTCTCGCTAAGTGCACCAAATGAATTGCCTCACCTACCGAGTGCGACAGCCCGGCGTTGCCATGGGGTATTGATTAAAGACCTCCACGTGGCCTGCGAGCAGCCCGTATCACTTAATAATTACAGTCCTCCTCGGCGGATGCATCTGTTTTTCACAAGTATGCAGCCCAGCGTGGCTTGCTCTCCTAAAAACCATCACGTCACTGCTCGGCTAAATGGGTATTATGATAATTGATTATACATTTCCTCCCGATATGTGTTGGAAATAAAGCAAATATGCTTAGGTTCTAGAGCAACAGTTGAGTGCTCTCACTGTGTACATTTTTTGTTGACAGAGTATCTCTCTAGAGATCGCTGCCAGTAATGTGAGATGAATAATTACTTTCTGGCTCTTTCTCGCCGCGCACGGGCCCTGCGATGGGCAATCTGCGAGGGGTACTTTCTTCCCATCTGCAGAGGACGTTTATAGGGTAAAGGGTGTCAGATACAATACTTACCATTGCAATGAGAGTGGACATAACAATTCTAACCCTGAAAGGAGCTATCTGCGACAGCCTGGCCTGCTGGAGGCCATTATAAACTAAATACGGGTAATAAAAAAAGAGTAAGTAAGGCCGGCATCTTTGCCCAGGAAGAGGGAAGGCGGCCCAGGGCTGGGGAGAAGCGAGCGCGTTATTAGGAGGCGGCCGGAGTGGACAGCTCCCGTTACCTTCTCCACTATCTGGCGCTTAATAAGAATAGACATGTAGGCCACTTGCTTTGTCGGGTGTTGGGATATGAGTGGAGACAGATTCAACTATTAAGCTTCTCCCTTCCTCTCTCTCTCTCTCTCTCTCTCCCTTTTTTTTTTTCTTTGCCCCCTCCCCACCCCCGCCCCTTTGCCCTCCTCTCAGGTACACATGGGCACTCACATGTGGAATAGCACGCCTGCACGACGGGGTCGGCGGCTCTCTGTGGATGGCCCCATGACATTTCTAGGAGGCAATCCTGTCAAGTTCCCAGAAATGTTCCAGAAGGATTTGGCGGCAAGGTCAGGAAGCGGGGATCCTTCCAGCTTCTGGAATCAGTATGCAGCGGCACTCTCCAACGGGCTGGCGATGAAGGCCAATGAGATCTCCGTCATTCAGAATGGCGGCATCCCTCCAATTCCTGGAAGCCTCGGCAGCGGGAGCAGCTCACCTATTAGTGGGCTGACGGGAAATCTGGAGAAGCTCCAGAACTCAGAGCCCAGCGCTCCGCTGGCCGGCCTGGAGAAGATGGCCAGCAGTGAGAACGGAACCAACTTCCGTTTCACCCGCTTCGTGGAGGACAGCAAAGAGATTGTCACAAGTTAAAGCAACCCTGGCTGGAGAAATAACAACCCCCTTCCAGAAGGAGACCCACTGTTGCCTCCTCTCCCCCCCCCACCCCTTCCCTCCTGGTTCCCCCAGATCTATGAACTACAACATGATGAAGACATTCTTTTGTACTTTGTTCAACTTCTAGAGTTATAAGAAAGCTTATTTATTAGTGATATAACCTTGCTTTGCAAACAGAATGCAAGCGTTAACTTTGGTCTTCTGTATTTTGGACTAAATACTAATTGACTAGAGCGCTGTAACATTTATGGCAATCACAAGTTGCCCTGCTAGGCGGTCTTAATCTGGCATTAACTTATTTTCTATATCCGGTTTAATATGAATCTGGTGTTAATGCAATGCCTCAGTGATGCATTAGATCTCTAATAAAGTCTGTATATAAATGTACACTTTGATCCTGCTGGGAAATTTTATCAGCAAACACATTGTCTAATCTTTCTAAACAAATTTAAGCAAAGGACTGGAAGTACAGACTGATCAATGTGGTTCTTTGAAAGGTTTGGGGTTTTTTTGTTTCGTTTTATGGTTTTTTTGGTTTTTTGGGTTTTTTTTTTTTTTACTCTAAAATTCAACCTGCTTTTTTTTTTTTTTTTTTTTTTGGTAGATTTAACCATTTCCTTTTTGAACTGCGATTTGTATTGTGCTTTTTACTTGAGTCGTCCTCAATGTTGATAAGTTTCTGTACAGTAATAAGCACGCAGAATTCTTTAGAGAAAATACAAGTGTTGTTTTGGTAGTTGAAACTGAGACGTAACATTTTGCCTTGTAGGTATATTCACAATAGAAAATTTGTGCTGGAATTTCACAATGCTGCTAAGTATAGCATCTTGAACAACCTTCAGTGGAGAAAATGTAGATGCTCTTGTATATACAATAAGAAATATCACTTTCATTAAATTGTACATATGTTCCTTACAAGAGCAAATGCTTCTTCTTGATCAAGAGAGCAGGTATAGTGTTCGTTTATTTTGTATTAGGTATGGAAGGAAAAAATTGGACTGTTACATGCACTTTCTTGGAAAGTTGAAAGGAAAGGGGGGGTCCAATTTCTTTAACATTTAATACTTACTAACAACAGAGATACTGTAATTTTACTCAAGTAATCAAATACATTTTTTTTTGCAACAGATAAAACAAAATACTGTGTCTGTGTTTTTAGAGTGCATTTCTATGTAGCCAGGGCCCGAAATGTATTTTAACATTTCCCCAGGCACTAGTAAGTAGTCTATGTGAGTGTGTATCTCTCTCTCTCTAAATAAGGAATTGTAAAAGGCGTCACAGAAACAGGTTTGCGTGACCTGTGGATTTTTTTTCTTTTCCTTTCTTTTTTCTTTTTTTCCTTTTTTCTTTTTCATTTGGAGGATCTCAGTATTTTCCCAGTTCTCTATGGCTTGTTTGGGCACACGGCTCACACCCCCCCCCCCCCCGGTCCCACTCCCTCCTCCCCCCCCCAGAAAAAAAAAAAAAAACAGGAAAAATGAAAGGAAATAAAAAGTGGTTATGTTAACCGGGACATGTGGCCCATTTAGACTTCAGGTTTATTTCAAGTATGTTGATTTCTCTTCCTTTGATTCAGTTGCTTTTTTCAGGCAGGGAGAGCAGCGTGGCCGGAGAATTCCCGATGCAGTGGGGGGGGGGGGGGGGGGAGTTATATAATCTGACTCTGAAACTAGGCCTCAACCCAGAGAGGTCAACACGTTCTTTAATTAGGCTTTCAAACATTTAAACACACATAAGTATTTGAAAGAAAAAGTCCAGTAAGATTTGAGCATTTCATCATCAAAATTCAATCTGATTCTTCCTCTCTCCCTTTTATTATAGGGGAAACATGTTTTCTTCCTGAGCACTATTTTGGGGTGAGCAGACGGACAGGGTGGAAGTTAGTGTCTACAGGGGTCTGCGATTTGTTTCTTTCAGGGAGGTGGTGAGCCGGCCGGCGGCCGGTGGCCCTGCGCCCAGGTAAGGGACACGCTTCGGGTCGCCTCCCACTAGAAGTCTGCACTGGGACGCAGGCCACTCCAAGCTGTGTGGCTCAGCTTGGGGGCCCAGGCCAGGACAACGTGGGGGCGGGCGCCCCCAAAGCAGGAGAGCGTGCGGGTGGGGCTGTGCTCAGAGTCCGGGTGTGCGGAGATCTGCCCGACACTTCACCGCGCGAACACTGAGGGACTGCGCCTCCGCGGTCCCGGCCACGCGCCCCAAGACAGACGCCTTTGCTCAAGAGTGGGGACGCCAGGGAAGGCCGCAGTTCTGGCCAGAAGCTCTTGTCCTACGCGGGCCAGAGGGGACGTTTCCGTGGCGGAGGGGGCGTCCTTCCCCTTCCCAAGCCTGGGCGCGGCGACGCGGGGGCGCCCCGGGCCTCGTGGCCTCAGGGTCGGGGCGCTCCTCCCGGAAGCGGCCCCTGCGCCCCGGGCCGGCGCCTGGGGACAGGCTGAGGGGATCGGAGCCGCGGGCCACCAAGAAGGGCGGGCTCGCAGTGCCCCCTGGGCTCACTGCGCTGTGGCGCCCCTGCGCCCCTCCCTCGGCTCCAGGGGGTGGGAGGGCCGCGGACTGAGCCCCGACAACCGTCCCAGTCGCACGCCCGCCGGCGGCCCCCGCTCGCCGCCCCCCAGCCCGGGACTCCCACCCGCCCGGCCGCCCGCGGGGTCAAGGCCCTGAGCCACCCCGGGCTGCGCGTCCGTTTCCGCGAGGCGGGCGGTCCGGGCCGGGAGCAGGGCAGTTGTTTCTTTTTCCCTGCTCACCACCAACCTCCTCCCATCTAGGTTTTCTGGAAGGGAGTTAAGGGGAGCAAAGGCAACTTTTTGGTTAGACAGACTTCCCCAGGCAGCCGAAGCCCTTAACGGAAGGTCGGAGCCCTGGGGTCCCGGTCTCTCCCCCCCCCCCCCGCCCCACCCCGCTTCCCTGCGCCTTTGTCCCTGCCTCTCCATCTATCGATCCATGGACTATCTCTCTAACCTATTGATCATTACCTGCCCACTCGCCTTGCCCTTCATTTCCAATTCATTTCCAAATCGAGGATCGTCCTCAGCCCTCCTGCCCCCTCACTCTGCCATCACTACACTCGGCCTTTGGGCTCAGCCCCGCAGAAGAGAAATGGATTCATATTTGTAAAGCAACACAGTTTCTTTTACGGCGGCCCACGTTAACGCGCCGCCACACCCCGCCCGCTGCCCCTTCTGACACTCGAGGTGCGTGGAGGCAGTTTTGGAAACCAAGGGGGACCGAATTCCCTGGGTTGCTACCGCCCAGAATGATGATAGCGAAGTTCCCAACATTTTTGAACTAAAAATATTGACTTTGGTGACATGTGCCCCCCCACTTCCTTCTAAAAAAAAAAAATGTGAATTGGAAAAATATAGGAAAGTACAGCGAATAAGGGAACAAACCGCCTTGTGCCCATGGCTCAAATTTGCAATCGTTAGCAACTTGTCAGGGTTTCTTCTTCTTCTTCTTCTTTTTTTTTTTTTTTTTTTGACTATGCTTTTCTTTTTCTCCCTTGTGTCTCTCTGTGTCACTGTCATTCTCTTCCCTTCTTCTCTTGCCCCTTCTCTTCCTGTGTCGGTCTTTCCCTATATCCCTTTGTGTTTCTTCTTTCTTCCCCCCTGCATGTGCACTGCGCTCCCCTATACACAACACAGACACGCACGCGCGTGGGCTTCCTTCTTTGTGGCAAATATTCTTGCAAGAGCAGTTTAGTGATTGACAAGGACCTGGGGAGGAATAAGGAAGAGAGAGACCAATCACAGACCCAAGCTGCCCAAGACACCCCCCGGAGCCCAGGGGCTGTGTGGGAGTGGGGTGGAGTCAGGGAAGAAACAGGTTCCCGCAGATCAGTTAAGAGACACCTGAAGCTAACCCTCAGTTTTTGATTTTTCTATCTCAGTCCTCATGGGCCAGGTTTAATCGAGCGACTTTCATAAATTGGGGGAAAGGGGGACAGGGAACAGTTGTTGGTTTTGTTTTTTGTTTTTTGTTTTTTGAATTAGAAAAAGGGTTCATACAGAAAATCCGAAATGATTTGCAGTTGACATAAACTTCTCGCCGTAGATTATTTGCTTATTGTTTTTGGCGTGTTGTGAATGTCAAGAATGAGAGAGCCTAAAAGGGAGAAAAAAAGGTGGGAGAAAAGAAAAAGGTCCCACTCTGTTAAAATCTAGCAGCCCTGCTAGAAAAATAAAGCATCGGAACCTTAACTAAGAGTCACACACTCTACCCCAAGTGAAACAAATGTCGGAGGGGTAACAAAGTGGGAAAAAATGCAAAGTGAATTTCAAAGGGTTGCCCAGTAAAGCGCAATCTGAGATTCACAGAAAGTGGAGACGACGGATAAGACAGGAATTAGGTCATCTCGTCCAGACCCCAGGAAATATGTTTAGATCAAAGCCTGCTCCGTTAGAATAAACAAAACAGGGCCCATTGGGCCCTACCAATATTTTCATGTCCGTGCTAAGAGCTGCTAATCTAACTGGCTGTATTTGATGACAGGGGGGGTAAAAATCACAACTGTAAAAATGACTAAGTAAAAAAAAAAAAGTCCTCTCAACTATAATAGGAAGATAAAGATTTAGATTTGAGCTAAAAAGTAACAAGATCCAGGCCCCAGATCAACACAAACTTCCTGGAATTTTCGCACTAACTAAATTATCTAATCTCAAACCTATTGTTTGTCCTCTCACCGCCCCCCCACCCCCACCCCACAACCCATGCAATTGAGTATACCAGATGATTTACATAAAAAATTGTTAAATTTTAACTGTGGTCTAAAAGCATGGGCAGGAGGCCGACTTTTGGGTTCACTTACTTTACATTCCTTAAGGACCTACCCCCCACTAACCCCACTGTCGCCTGCCCCCACCCCAGGCAGTTGTTGGGGGTCCCGTGCTGGCCTTTATTGTTATGGATGGTTCTTTAAGGCCAGTCTTCTGAGTGTGGGCTCTTTCCACTGAGGGCTGATAGACAGAGCTTCTGTCATAGAAGCCAGGCTTGGGGCCACACCATTCAGCAGCCCCTCATATTTTAGCAGCTAAGCCCAAGTACTGTGTAAGGCTTTCTTTCACAGCAGAGTTGATCGCCTTAAACCAACTGCCAGGGAACATTTGATAGATAGAAACATCCAGAAACGGGACAGGAAATCCCAGAGAAGGAAAATTCACCCAGGCTAAATCCTGGGTTGTAGTTCCTTGCTGAGCCTGGTTTCCTCTTAACTGTTTAAACATATGATTTGGCTCTACTTGTGTTTCTACATCCATCTGAGCTCTCAAGTTTAACAAAGACTCAGGGACCGCCTGTCCGCCCCCTCTAAAGCCAGGACGACGGGGGTGGGGCGTGTGACAGGCCTTTATAAACACCACCAGCAACAGGCCGTCTTATGTGTGGGGCCTGTGGCCACTCACCTTGCAGAGGGCAAATGCAGGATCGGCTTGTTACTTACCATCCGTGGAGGGCTTTGAAGACCGTGTTAGAGGCCCCACAAACGAATCCTTCCTTGTAAGACCCAGGGTAGGACCCCATCCAGCTTGCCAAGTGCAGCTGAATCCCGATGCAGCGCAGGTGATTAGGGCCCGGATGCGGAGAGGTCAGAGGTCCCATCATCTTGGTGTAACCACAGCCACATCCAATATGAGGCCTGGACAGTCACTTACAAACGTGGGTACACATGTACACGTGGCAGGGCCCCACTCCTGCTTGTAAGGGCCAGCAGCCTGTCTCACTGCTTCCGTATTCAGAATGTGGGGGTGCTTCTACGTGGCCACTGTCACCAGATGACAAGACTGAGTCCCAGAGAGCAGAGAAGGGAACACCTGGACCCCAGGAGACCTGGAGCTGTCACTTGCTTGATAACCAGCTCCGGGGTGCAGGTCTGACTTGCCCTGCTCTGTGGGCCACTTTCCCCACCTGCGCCACGATTTCCATCAATATTTCCAGTAGCTTCCATCGGACTCTTTACCATGTTCCCCATTTCACATTATCAGAGTTCCGCTTCTCCTCTTACTTAGCTGGTGATTTCATTTAAGTTACTCCCTTTTAAAAACTTAAGCATGTTTGTTTTCGAAGGAATAGGAAACACCGAATTTGACTCTCTTCAAGAGTCTTTCCAGTCCCGTGCAGGAGAAATCTTACCATTCGTATCCACTCAGTGCTGTGCCCCAAATCCGAATAGCACCAACACATCCAGCTACTCTGTCCTTTCCTAATTTTCCAGCTGTCTCTTGTTTTAGACAAGTGTGAAGTCTGTGGGTCTTAGCGGGTTTTTTTCCCTGGTCGCCAACCCAACCCTCTGCTCGTCAGCACGCCTTGGCACTGGCCCAGTGTTTCTCAGACTGTGGGCTGGGACCCGCGAGTGCATTATAAAATCAGTCTAGTAGGTCATTATTTTTAAAACGTAGTTATTTTTAAAATGTAATAGGATAGGGGCGCCTGGGTGGCTCAGTCGGTTAGGCGTCCGACTCTTGATTTCGGCTCAGGTCGTGATCTCGCTGTTCCTGAGTTCGAGCCCTGCGTCGGGCTCTGCGCTGGCAGCACAGAGCCTGCTTGGGATTCTCTCTTACTCTCTGCCCCTCCCCTGCTCGCTCTCTCTTTCTCTCTCAAAACAAATAAACATTTCAAACATGTAATAGACTAGAAACTGTCAGGACACATCACACTGGAGAGTAAGGGTACGTAAGTAGTGTCCTGCTCATTTCAGATGTGTGTGCGTGTGCACGTGCGTGGGTGTGCTAGGACACGTTGACAAACGCACTCAGCATGGATTGCCATCAGAAAAGTTGGAAAGTCACTTACAAAGGCCCTGGGAAATTCGGTTCTCCCCTCTCTTTCTCAGCTGAAATCACGGCACCAGGGGCCTTAGAGGTAGACCGGCAGTCAGGGGTGGGGTGAGGAACAGCGGCGTAGCCTAGATGTTCTCTGCAATTGCTCATCCCTTGGGCAGAGTTTTCTAGCTGCCACTCCCGCAAGAAAAGAGAGGCTAGCGGCCAGGCTCACGGGCCAGCCTGTGCGTGTTCCCCTCCTGGGCCGCTCCCCATGGAAGATGTTAAAAGCATTTTGCTGTAAAGGGGATTTCTCCGTAAAGGCGCACAGGAGTGCAAAAGAGAAAAACCAAGGCTGAGTACTGAAGCTTAATTGGTGTACGGGAAGATCCCTCCCCCTCTTTCCCCCATTAAGATCTCTCCCCCCACCAGTGGTCATTGGGTCCTGGCTCTCGGGTACCTAGAGTCACTTCCCTTCAGTATCGTGCCATTTCTGAGCATCCTTAGTCACTGGGCTCACTGTGCGGCTTACCATGGCCTAACAGTATGTGGTCCTGAGCAATCCTCCCTAGAAGAGTCCTTTCCAGAAACACCGCTCAGGTAGGGAGGTTGTCTGTGGACTTCAGCAGAGATCTCACACTTTTTTTACAATTTTTTTTAACATGTATTTATTATTGAGAGACAGAGAGAGACAGAGCGTGAGCAGGGGAGGAGTAGAGAGAGAGGGAGACACAGAATCCGAAGCAGGTTCCAGGCTCCAAGCTGTCAGCACAGAGCCCGACGCGGGGCTCAAACTCATGGACCGCGAGATCATGACCTGAGCTGAAGCCGGGCGCTCAATTGACTGAGCCAGCCAGGCGCCCCAACAAAGATCTCATTCTAATAGACACCTGCATGTGCCTGTGAGCGCGCACACATTGACCGAAGTCTCCAGAGCTAGGAGGGCCCGGGAAGGTGCTTCTTTGTATAGAAGTGAGTCTGAGAGCTGGGGCCTGAGTTATTGATATTTATCCTTCCCAATCTCAGTCCAGTGCTTCTAATGTAAATTCTAATAAAAAGAGTTGCTATGGTAGCTCACGGTTATGGGCACCAGTTTTAGGCTTGGCCACTTGGCTGGCTTTGGCCAGTCACAGGAGGCAGATGTGATGGCGTGAGTTCCAAACCCGAGGCCTCAAGATGGCCGCCTACTGGTGCCCTTGTGCCTCTGCATCAGAGCCAGAAGAACGTTCCCACCGATCTCGGGAAAAGAGTAGAGTAGAGGCGACATGGAGCAGAGCCACCGCCCCCCCCCCCCCGCCAGGTCCAACCTAGATCAGCCAAGCCCCCGCCTGCCTCCGTGCCTCAGTGAGCCCAGCTGAGCAGAGACTACCCACACATCTGTGAGCATAGGTGGGTGTTGCTTTAACCCGCCGACCTTACAGGGGGTTTCTTACTAACCATCGCTGGGGCCGTCGTTAGCCATTTTTCCGAGATGTATTTAGTAATTATGAAATGTTAGATATCGTTTTAGGTGGCTTACTTGAATTAACTCATTTAATCCCTGTAAGGACCGCATGGGGTGGGTCCGATCGCTGCGCCCATTTTATGGATAAGGAAACTGAGGTAACAGAGAGACGAACTGAAATGTCTAAGGGCACACACCTGGTAAAGGGAATTTAAACCCAGACAGCCCCGCTCCAGAATACGCATGCTTAGCTTTTAACCACCATGCCACCTTTTCACCCTGTCTCAAATCCTTCCACCTGCCAGGCCCAGAATTATAAAATAAATAAATCAGAATCTCTGCCGCCCTTCTCTTCTTCTACTCGGTTCACAGGTCTCCGGAGAGGCAGTCTCCTGCAGGATTCACAGGCAAGTGCTCTGCTCCCCAAACACCTGCTTTTGCTGGGAGAACCCTCTTGACCAGGGTCTTTCATCGTCAGCGTGCAGTGTAGACACAAATAGCAGGCATCCACACTAATTGTAAATCCACACCCTAATTCCGGTACCTCCCCTCCGTGAGCCCTGGATGCTTTAAGCGTGTAATAATCATTCTCTCCCCTATAAAGACCTTGTTAATACTTACAGATCAAAATATTGTTGTATCTTTTCCATAGAGGAAATGATCCATCCACCTAGCGGGGTGGATGGATCCTCTTTCCCTCCCTCTTTCCCCCTCTCATGGGAAAACAAATCAGCTGGCCTTCCGTTTCCTTTGCAGACACTACAAATCACGCAAACTTTCATGGGGCGGCGGCAGAATTTCATCTGATTTAGCACAGGGAAGAAACAGTTTGCAGGCAGGAGTGGCTGGTGTGTGCTTGTCTCCCTGTGCAGAGAAGGGATGACGTTCACGCTGTCTTACGTGCACACGGCTGGATTTGAAAATCGCAGGAAGATCAAGGGAATGTTGAGGGAAGCGGTTAAAATTTTAGGAGGAGGGTCAGGTTTTCCTGATGGGAACGTGCTATGGGTGTAGAGAGAAGGACGGGAAGGTTGGGGTTGCTAATCTTCCTTCCCCCCTGGGTGTCGACCCCCTGACTGGCTGGTGTATTCGTTTCCCAGGGCAGCTGTAACGAATAAAACAACAGAGACTCATTTGGTCACAGTTTCGGAGGCGGGAAGTGAGGCAAGGTGAGCCACGTCCCCTCTGAAGGCCGTTGGGGAGAACCTGTTCCATGCCTTTCTCTTAGCTTCCGGTATTGCCGGCCACTTTTGGTGTTCCTTCGCTTGGAGACGCGTCACTCCGATCTCTGCTTCCAACGGTACACGAGCCACATGATGCTCTCCTGTGTGTCCTCACATCGTCTTCCCTCTGTGCGCCTTCTCTTATAAAGACACTGGTCATATGGAATTAGGGGCTGCCCTAAGGACCTCATCTGATCCTGATTACATCTGCAAAGACTATTTCCACATAAGGCCTCACGGGCAGATACCCAGGGCTAGCCCGGAGGCATCGCAGTAGCCCGGGTGAGGCACAAAGAGAAGCCGAGAGGAAAAACAAGGTGGAAGGAGCTTTGGGTATTTTTGAGCAGATTTCACAGCCTGGAAAAACCACAGTTCTCGGAGCTAAAAAGTCACCCAGAGGCCCTGGGTCACCAAGTGGAGACTCACAGGCTGACTTCGGCCTGCATATGTGTTTTATTTGGCTCGCGAGGCATATTTAACAAATTTGAAAGCATTGCCAACATTTGAAAGTCAGGAGATCTCATATAAAAGTTCAAATTTCCAGATTTTTTTTTTTTTTTGAATGTCAAATGATCTAGTGTTCTCGCCTTCCCACATTTCAACAATTGGCTGGCACAAAGGTGTGACTGTCCCGTTTGGATGGAGCAAACCTGTTCTGGGCTTTTCTTCGGTTCTCGCTCACACAGCTACCAGCCCGCTGGCCTCTGCACATACTTGACTTTTCTGCCTCGATGTGGTCCAGTCAGCTCATTTTGTAAGTGAAGAAAGGAAGGCCCAGAGACAGAAGTGCCTGGGCTGGTGGTGAATGCCACGCAGGTTAATCCCGGGGGGAAAGATGGAAAGGCAGAAGGGCAGACCCCTTCCAAGTAAAGAGCCGGAGATATCGAAGAGGGTAAACCACAGCAGAAAGGCATTTCGGGAGCAGGGATCCATCAGGAAGCAAATGTTTGGGTTCAGACAGGCCCCTGGATTTCCTGCAGACATTCTTGCTGGAAATGCTAGGTGGAGAAGGGGAAAGAAAGAACACGATGACTTTAAAAGGGGCTGCGGAGGCCAAAATAGATGTCCCCGGTCACCCTTTGCACGCCAGAGGCTTTGTGCTTTGCAAAGCGCGTCCGCTTGTATCGTTTCCTTCAACCCTGCAGGACGGAGCAGATGGCAACAGCATTCCCTTTAAACAGATGGGGAAGCCGAGGTCTAGAGAGCTTACAGAGACCTTTTCCAGGGTTGTATCCAAAGTGGCCGAGAACTACTTCAATCCGGCTTTTCTTCCCGCTAGCCCAGTGCTCTTTCTAATGAACCGGCTCTTTCCGGGAGGTGTCATTGCCCTCTGGCAAAGAGGCTCTCCCACCTTTGAGTTTGGAAGGTTCAATTCAGACCCAGCCACAGCACAGGCTAAAACAGGTTAGCTTTCCCCAGATCTGCGTGGAGTTATACACAGAGAGCAATCTCTAATGAACCACTTACCCTCAGCCTCCCTTCCTCTCCTCCCTCCCACCTTCTCTCGTTCCCTCCTTCATCAGATGGTTATTAAAGCTTATCAAACTACGAAGCACCTCTAAGTGCCAGGCAGTTTGGTGAGCCCCAGGATTGCCCTCTGGTGCTCACAGAGCAGTGTGGAAGCCCACGAGTGCAGTCAGGTGCTCTGGGAGCCGGCACGCAGGACAGCAGAGCCTGGCCGCAGTGGGAGGGGAGCTCGGAGAGGGCTTCCCAGGCGCCGGGAATGTGCCTGCTGCTGGGTTCATTCATTTACTCATTCTGTCAGTCGGTCGGTCAGTCGGACAACATTCAGCGAACGCCTGCTCTGTGCTGGGCACTTGTTCTGGGTTCTGGGACACATCAGTGGCCAAAAGCAGAATGCATCTCTGCCTTCAGGTTGCTTGCACTCAACCACTTTTCTAAAAGCTGTTGGACTACCCAAGTGGTATATTACCACGCCCTCACCACACCAACTGCCATAGAGATATTTGCACCCCGCATTACTAGGGCACAGAGAAAAGCAACAACCAGTGAGAGAAGGAGGCCAAACTGCCATTGGCTACGCCCTGAGTGACTGCATTTCCTGGGGCCTCTGCTTCCGGAAGCCCAGAGGACAGGAGAGCCCTCCCGCTAAAGAAGTCCTACAGGTTTGGGGGCGCCTGGGTGGCTCAGTCGGTTGAGCGCCTGACTTCAGCTCAGGTCATGATCTCTCGGTCTGTGAGTTCGAGCCCCGCGTCGGGCTCTGTGCTGACGGCTCAGAGCCCGGACCCTGTTTCGGATTCTGTGTCTCCCTCTCTCTCTGCCCCTCCCCACTCTCACTCGGTGTCTCTCTCTCTCAAAAATAAATAAACATTAAAAAAAAAAATTTAAGACGAAACAAAGACCAAACGAAATCCAAAACTGTATTCATTAGGAAAGTGTGCAAGACAGAGGAATTTTATGGGGTAAAAGAAGAACACGTAGATGTTCGCACAAAGTAAATGATACACGTAAAGTATTACGAAGCATCCCAGGGAAGAGAAAGAGGGAACACGAGAAAAGATTTATGATAGTCAAAAATTAATGACATCAGTTCTATTGATATGATAGTGTTTGTATTTCTTTGCCACACATATTTTTTAAAATATTTGTACAATACTAGTATATCATAATAAATATTTATGCTTGGTTGCTTTAAGAAAGAACCTTTCCTCCCTTAAAAAAAAAATCCAAACGGTAGGGACGCCTGGTTGGCTCAGTCAGTAGACCATGCGACTCAACCTCGGGGTTGTGAGTTCGAGCCCCACATCGGGTGTAGAGATTATTACTCAAAAATGAAATCTTAAAAAAATAATAAAATCTCTGAAATCAATAAATCTAAATGGTAGAATAATTTTCAGTGTGTCGATTGCTCAGTTAAGTGAAACTTTATAAGGCCAGCAAGTTCAGATTTCAGGGTTTCCTTCGTTCAGACACTACAGTTCACTCCAAAGAAGATTAACACAGGCATAGCCTATGACAAACTTTTACTCTGCTTTTTTCCCCGGGGCTTCCTAATCCCAGAGAAAAATGATGGTATGATCAGGTATTTTCTCTGTAGAAGGTTTATTACGATATATATGGCACTGGCTTAAATCAGTGTTCCTCAAACTGTCCCACATATTCAGAGGGCTTGTTATGGTGTTGAACTGCAGATTCAGATTCAGTGCATCTGAGGAAGGGCCTGAGAATCTGCATTTCTGAACAGCTCTTCGGTGATGCTGATGTCGCTGGTTCATGGCCCACACTTTGGTACAAAGTGAATTAGTTCCTCACGACCTCTGTCAGAATCGGTCCCACAATTGTTGAATAAAGTGAATACTTGAGAACCACAGTTCTCAGAATGTCCAGTGCATCTAAATCACCGTGAAAACTTGCTGTGGGGACGCCTGGGTGGCTCAGTTGGTTGAGTGTCTGACTTCAGCTCGGTTCACGATCTCACAGTTCATGAGTTCAAGCCCCACACCGGGCTCTGTGCTGTCAGAGCAGAGCCTGCTTCGGATCTTCCGTCCGCCTCTTTCTGCCCCTCCCCTGCATGTGCACACATGCTCTCTCTCTCTCTCTCTCTCTCAAAAATAAACACTAAAAAAACTTGTTTTGAGATGCGGATTCCAGGACTCCGGCCCCAAAGATTCTGATTCATTGCTTCCACCCCTCAGTGCGCCTACACCTGAGCCTGGCTGTATAATCCAATACCAAGGCTGTGCAGTCAGGGTCCTGCCAACTTTCCAACCCAGGCTCCACCTGCTCTCCTCCTTGCTTGCGAAGCTCCAGGCTCAGTGGCCTTTCCTCTTTTCCTGGAATGTTCCATGCTTGTTCCGTGTGTTTGGACATAAAAGTTCACGCTTAGAAAACTGCCCCTAGATCTTCCCATCTTCCCCACGACTCTCTTCTCTTGTCCTGCACTTCTCAGCTCAAATGTCACCTCCTCCGTGACGGCGTCCCTGATTGCCCTAAAGTAGGGCGGTCTAAAGTAGCCTGAAGGCGTGCTCTGCCCCATGTTCTTTTGCTTAAACACATCAACGGGTTGTAATGCCCTCACAGCTCCTATTACTATCGGGAAGGATCTTGTCCACGTATCTGTGTTTCGGTTTAGTGTCCGTCTGCCATGAAGCCAGGGACCTGCACCTGCCTTGTTTCCCCCTGGATTCCCAGCACCTAGCCCAGTACCCGGGTACTGAATGAATGAATGAGTGAGTGAATAGATGAACCAGGTTGAGATACCCAGGCTGAGAAGCAAGGTATAAAGCAAAAATAACGATGCCACGAATTCTGGTCTTAGAGGCTTAGGACTACAGAGTCAAGCGGATGTGAGGGTTTAATGAGCAGAAGATCAGATAAGCAGAAAGGGGGTCACTACGCTCGCTTCAGGGTGTGGAAGAAAATGAAATTAAGAATACAGGATGGCAGTGTGTTTGCAGCTTTTTGTTCCTGGGCCTTTATAACACCAGATCCTTTGTCCTTCTTCTGGGTCTGCTTTAAAATGATAAAAATAGGTGCTCATGGCAGGCAACTTGGGAAAACAGAAAACTTTAAAGAAAAAAATATATATATACCCACAAACAACAATGGTTTTCATTTTTGTGCTTTTCCTTTTAGAATATTTTCGGTAATTTCAGATACATACATCTGGCGGTATGTGGATACGGCCACAGACTCTTATGTTATTTATCATTATAGCCTAATATGCTTCACGCCTAGGAAGTGTCTTCAAAAAGATATTGTTAATGGTTGTTTAATATTCCATTAAATGGTTGGAAACCCCTAATTCAGACTCTTTGTTTCTTTATTTTGTTGTCCAGAGAAGCACAATAACTTTGTGCCATCTGTCTCTTAAGTGGGCCAGAAATGTCTGACAAATGGCGTTTTCTTTGATGGGAGTAATAATTCTCAAGTGGGGACGATTTTGCCCCCGGGGGGCAATCCACCAGGTCGGGAGGCAGTTTTTGTTTGTCACAGCTAGGGGAACGGAGGATGGCTAATAACATCGAGTGGGTAGAGGCCAGGGTGACTGCTAAACATTCTACAGCACCCAGGACAGTCCCCTACAACAAAGAATTGTCCAGCCAAAATGTCAATAGTGGTGAGGTTGAGACACTTGCTATCCGGAGCCGTGTCACAGTTAATATTCAACCACCACTTAAAATTGGAATTAGCATTCTACCACTAAAGCACAGGACTTTGCCCTGGAACTCTGCTTTAGAATAATTAAAACTGCACTTACTAGAATCTGGAATAACTGAGCATTTACTTTCACAGTTTTTATTTTATTAGAAATGCTCAAATGACCACAAAGGACCGGGAGACGAGAGCTTCTATTTTAAAAATTCAGTTCCAAGGATGAACTTCTCGCTCCTGGTGTTGGTCGTCCTCTGGACCCATGCTCCCATGTAGACACTGAGGCCCCAGGAGTGAACAATCCCGGGCTGTTAGACGGGCTCAGGAGAAAACACTGTCTAATGCAGAGACGTGATACGACTGATACAGAAATAGAGTTTCCAAATTCCAAAGGGGGGTTTGAGGAGCACTTAGTTAAATGCAGATACTGGGATCCTCTCCTCTGCTCCTTCCCTCGAATGGTGGTTTTTACTTCTTGACAGCTTTTGTAATACGTGAACTCATTGAGGACTTCCACATTTAATAAGCACAACCACCGAAACCGCCCCCACTTCCCTTGTGTTGAGAAATGTGTGCATCCTTTCATCCCGGTTGCGATCTTGGGGACTTTACCCGCCCTTCGCAAAGACAATCGGTGTAGAGGCAATGTGTTATGATGGATTCCCCACGGATGATCCAAATACCACCGGTTCAGTGCAGAACAAAGGGAACGTTTGCCGCTCCTTTTCTCCTGCCCGCATTGTCTCTGGGGTTGGTTGTGAATGGAAGAGAGGTCTGACCTGGAAGTGTTTGGAACTGTGTTTCGGATATTCGAAAGATGACACAGCAAGCCTTCCCACGCAGGTGCTCGGGGAGACATCTACAACAGCCGAGTCAGGAATCACTTTCTGAGCCGTAGCCATGGAAATGCGATCTTTAGTTAACAGGGACTCAGAATCTCGAGTGGGCGAGCCGGGACCAAGGTCAGTGATTCGCGCCTTGAGATCGATGAGTGCCCCTGACCTGGATCGTTTCTGTGGCCATTTGTTGGCAGCTTTGCCTTCTGCAGTATTTCCTGTGGCTCGTCCAGAGAGCCTCAGACCTGCGGCGGGGGGTGAGCGGAGCTTCACGTGCGGTCAAACCATGTTCCGAGAGGACATCCTCGCTTCTGCTCATCGCCTCCGCGCAGGGTTGGCTGAATCCAAGAATCAGCTCCAGGCTCTGAATCGGCGGCATAGCTCACCGAACAGACTGTATCATTTTAGGAGGCCTGGGAGAAAAGGCAGGGGTGGGGGAGGGACCGGCCCTCGAAACCGGAAGACATCACGGGCTGGAAGAGATAATGTTGGCTTTAAAATAAGTACAGGAATAAAAGAGATGGGTGGGCAGTCAGTTCTTGGGTCTCTCCCTCTTCCAGGTGACGTACAGCTTTTCATTTTTCTGCTCTCGGTTGGCAACCTTTGGTTTCCGCATACTCCTTTTCTTTGTAATTTGCCATTATCGCTTCAGCTGTTGAAAATATTGTACCAGCCGATGCTTCAAGACTCACAAGGCTGAAGGGAGGCACCCCTCCGCTGGCAGGAGATATGCCTCTGCAGACAGAAATGACACTCAGACACGCAGGTGGCCACACAGAATGCACATTCGCACACGCATGCGGTGAAGACGGCTGTACACGCAGGCCACGTGGCAAGTGGGATTTTTGTTCATCGTCAGCTGAATCCAGGGTTCAGATCGTTTGGCCTGGAACGGGTCTGGGGGCGGGGGACCGAGGTGAGGGGGGACAGGTGGTGAGACGGGCGGTGAAAAGGAACGAACTTCACCTTCCACTGCACAATCCCTCCCAACGTTCTCCAGCGCCAGTAAAAGCCGCAAGGTCAGGTGTTGATTTATCATTTCCATCAGTTTCATCTTTGAGTGAACACACGCTCGCACGTCCATCAGTTTCATCTTTGAGTGAACAAACACTCGCACGGCCTGCCAGATACCACGGCAATGCCCCTGAGTCCTGAGTAGGGTATCGGCGCTGCCCTGGAGAATGAGAATCCTGGTGGGGGAGAAGACGCTTTCACACAGAGTTCCAGCTTAAGTTACCATGCCCTGGTTCCGACGGACTTTTCTTTCTTTTTTGAATTACTTCATTAATTTTTCAGTAGGGCCCTTTGCCCAAGGTGGGGCTGGAACTCCCGACCCCTAGATCAAGAGCCAGCCAGGCACCCCTGACTTTTCAGGGGTGAGGGCATTAGCATTGGCAGCTAAGATTTCTTGCAAGCAATTCCCATCAATGCAGCTGGGCCTCCCGGTGGGCCAGGTGGTCAGGTTGTGGGGGACCCTGTGGCCCGTGGGACCTGTGAGTTGGATTCCTTGTTAAAACAAAGGGAGCTTCCTCATCAGTGGAGTTGCTAATACTGCAATGCTAGCGTTTTTAGCCCTAATTTTGCCTGACGCCACAGGAAACTGAGGCCCACAAAGGGCAAGTGATGTAACCCACAGCCCATTATGTGAAAGGGGTGGGAGTGGAGTACAGGGTTGCACGTTTTCTCCCCATGTTTCTATGTTCTTCCTTCAACGGCACGTTTTATTCGCGCCCAGGAAATCAAGTAAAACCAGGATCTTCACTGTGTCAGGTGTGTGTGCCTGTACATGTGTTCTGATCCAGGCAAGGAAAATGGAAGACAATTCCGTGACGAAAAATGATGTGGGTTACGCGTCTGACTTCTGCTCAGGTCCTGATCTCGCCAGGTTCGTGAGTTCGAGCCCCGCGTCGGGCTCTGTGCTGGCAGCTCGGAGCCTGGAGCCTGCTTCGGATTCTGTGTCTCCCTCTCTCTCTCTGCCCTTCCCCTGCCCGTGCCCTGTCTCTCTCTGTCTCTCAAAAATAAATAAATGTTTAAAAAAAATTTTTTTTAAGAAGAAAAATGACGTAGCACAGGGCAAAGTGCGTGTTCTCTGACAGCTCTAGGGACATGGGTGGCCGTCCTCATCACCGTCATCCTCCGTGTTTCTCTCATCATTTTCCGTGCCAGCCTCTACTTCGAACACCGGTCGATTTAGTTCTCAGAAAGATTCTTCACTTTACAAATGCATCTTCCATAGTTTTCATTTACATTTTTTACCTGCCCTCCAAAACATTTACACAAATTGGGTACATTATTATGCAGGGGAAGATCTGTTTACTCTCAACTTGAAAACATATTTGCATCACATAAGAAACGTTAAGTAGATTTTCACTTGTGCTGTCTACCAGACAGTGATAATAAAAGATGTCCATGGAGTCCGGAAATATAGATATTATTAGTTGTTTTTAAGACTGAAGATGTTCTTGACCACATTATTTATATTTGCCTATGTTCCCAGACTTTATGGACATCCTGTAGATCATAAGCATAGTAAACAAGAATAAATCGCTTGCCATTTTGGAGAAATTCCTAATGTTTTGCGTGCTTGGCTTAAAAAAAAAACCGTACATTTTTATGATGAAATCTATGTGTTTATAAACAAGACCCAAAAAAATTATAGAGAAAGAAATCATTGTGTCTTCCTTACTCAATAGTGGTTTCATAAACCATGACCAAATTATGGCAAATCCCAACTTGAAGGATGATTGAGTTATTCTGTTTAAGTGAGTTCAATATGTTCAGGACTGGGCATTTTTTGTTGTTATTGTTGTTTTCCCTAAATTTCATCCTTCTCTGAAGTTCTAAAATTCAATCATCAGGGTTAATTTCTCTTTGGCATTCTGAGCTCTACAATATGGAAAATTTTGCTATGCAGGATTTTTCTTTGAGTCTCATTCCCCAGGCACATGCTGGAAGTGAAAACAATTTCATTTTAAAAAACATTTTTTTAACCTAAAAACTACAGAACAGATTACTTTTGAGTTTGGTTCGTCAAATGGTCAGATTATCTGTAGCTATGAGGCTGAACAGAAAACATGACACCCCTTCTTGGCTTTCTGTGCCCAAATTACACTGGTTTTCAGGTTCTGCAGTGACAAAAATCATAGCCCGGGTGACCATCTGCCTGGTCGATAAGTGGCCAGCGTTGGCCTGAGTCAGCTAATTGTGCATAATTGGGATTATGTAGTAGAGATGACACTCCCCTCTCCAAACAAAGAAAATCACATTTGTGCTGTTTCATGTGACCACTGATCTTTTCTGGCCAGCAAAAGCAGAAACTTGGGTGGTTGGAAAGTCCGCGTCTGCAAATGGCCAAGATGGTAGGAATGATCAATTCTGGGACTCGCGCGTGAAAGCGCGAGACAATAGCGGTGGGGGGAGGGAGGAAAGGGAGCCCCGGGGACAGGGGAATGAGAACAAGATCGGGAAGAGATCTAGCGCTGGAAAAACTACAGCCACTCGCTTTCGGATTCTGAAATGTAGGCGCGTTCAGGGTCGAAGACCTGTATTCAGACTGCGGAGTCTGAAATGGTTATCCAAACAACTTCAGAAGCCAAGTGTGTTGTGGGGTCCCTGGTGGGGGCGAGGCGAGGGAGTTCGCGCGTGCGGAGGTGTTGGAGGTGTTGGGGCCTGTGTGAGGAGGGGGTTGGGTGTGCCTGGGGCGGGTGCGGAGTGCAGAAATGATGCCACTGATTGCAAGCTGGATGATTGATCGATGCAAGCCCTTCCGATGAGTCGGGTGCCTCGGAGGCCAGGCGGGAGCTGGGACAGCCAACCCTCAGTATGAGGGGGACTGGTTGGTGTGTTGGAAGAGGTCAGAAGGAGGGCTTGGGCTCCAGGGGCCCTGGAGCAAAGGCCCAGAGGTGTAGGGGCAGCATCATTGTGGGGACGATGGCTGTCGGGGGTTATGGGGTGGAGGGCCAGAATGAGGTCCTGTTTTCCAGCCATGATATCTATCAAGAGAGGGGCATAGGGTCTCCTGGTCCCCATCCCCCTTCTCCTAGAGAGAGTATCAAAGGCCCTGTGGTTCAAAGAGGGCAGCAGCACGATTAATCCTGGTAAGACAAAAAAAAAGCCTTGGGGCAGCCTTAGTCCAGAATGTCTTAGTCTCGGCACCATGGTCATTCGGGGTTGGGCTCTCCTGTGCCGTGGCCCCGTGCTGTGCACCACGGGCTACTTGGCAGCCCCCTTGGCCTCTACTTACTAGATGCCAGCGGCACCCAATCCTCCCTTCTCTGCCCAGGTGGTGCCAACCAAACGTGCTTCCAAGACTGTATCAAATGTCCCCCCGGGGGGATGGGTGAGGGCAAAATCACCCCAGGTCGAGCACCGCTGTTCTGGGCCCTTCTGCCCGGCTCTGCTGGTACCTGCTGAGGCCGAGAGTCTTTCCCCAAACCCAGATGCTCTGAGGAGGTGTGGCTTCACGCACCCGGCCGCCTGTGCACATTTGTTCAGGAGTGAGGCTTTGCGTGGACACGGGGCTGTCCGTGTTTCACTGACCCCCCCCGAGAATGCTCTGGGAGTCAACCAGCCCTTGTTGTAACGGTCAGTCCAACTTCCACACGCTCGGGGCAAGGCCACGGGGCCACCTCCGTGGCTGAGTCCGAAGCCTGCAGCTCCAGGGCGGACCCCGCAGCGCAGATCGCTCACCGGATCCCCCTGTCCACGGTGCACCTGTTATGTGACAGGCTCTGAGCTCCGAAGACACAGAGGGAAGCAAGCCAGGCAAGGCCACGGTCCTTCAGGGGGCTTGCATTCCGGAAGGTGGAAGTATGGAAATGCGTGGATCTGACGATTTCAGGGGGGGCCTGGCCTTTCTCTGGGTCAGACTTGCCCAGAAGCTGCGAGGGCCCCGTTGGGGGCTTCCGCCTCTCAAGCCCCTCCTCCAGGCCCAGGAGGGACCTCGGCAATGTGTTCACATGTTTTTTACAAAATTTGCAAAAAAGCGCGGTGGCTTTTCTTGACAAGGGCCCTCAAATTGCATAACCTTCCGGGCCCCCACAAGACCTGGATGTAGCCCTGATTTTTAGCTTCCTGGACGTTCCGGAGCCCAGGTCCTCTTCTCAAAATCTATTAGGAAGGAGGAAAATGCATGCAGTTTTAATTCACGGACAGCAGGAGAAGAAAGAAAATAACATCCATTCGGAAAAAAAAAAAGAAAAGTAAGGAGGAAAGAAAGGGTAGATCACCCATTGGCTGGTGCCCTGGGTTGCTACCTTCAGAGACTGGGGTCATCAGATTCACACACACCAGGGTGGAGGAAGCAGGGAAGCCAGGATGTCCCCACCCCGAGGCGGGGTGGGGGGGGCGAAGCTGCCATTGCTGGTGGGGCAGGGCTGAGCAGCTGGCCAAAGCCTCTTGCTAGAAGCTGACCACGGGGCTCGGGGCGGGAGCCCTCCCCCGCCCCAGCCGCGTTCTCCCGGCCATTGTGCGCCCGCCCGTATTGATCAGGCAGGGAGGCAATAGGGCTGGGGCAGCTGAAGCTCTGGGGTGGGCAGCATTGATCCGGCCCCCTCCCCAGGTTATTTATAGGATGCGCCGGCCTGGCAAGTAACCGGGAGAGCTTGTTTAACGAGGGTTCAGGGCGCTCTTCGCTAGCTGGTTAACTTTAAGTATTGGAAATGGGATTGATGCGCACATAATAATATTATGATTCATACAAACCACTTCGCCGGCAACTCAATATATTTCATTACCTCCTTTCTAGCAAATGTATTGATTTCTGTTTTGCGGTTTTATAACACAATTTCAAGGCTGTTGTGGGCTTAATGAGCCGTGTTCTTATGATGTTTAAAAAGATTTGAAGCTATTGTTGAAATAAATATTATGGATCACCCCCTCCCGAGGCACCCCCCCCTCCCTCTCTCCCTGCCCCCGCCCTCCTCCTCGCCCCCACCCCCACCCCCACCCTCCCAGCCCGCCCCTCCCCTGCCCGGGCGGTGCCGCCAGCAGAAAGCAGGGGGGCTGCAGCTCTGCGGCCCTTTGTGGCCCAGATCAAAGGACCCGAGCGCCACAAAGGCGGCCCCACTCGGGCCGCGCGGCCACACACAGCCGCACCTGCAGCGCGGCCAAATGTCTTTGTCGCTTCTGCGGGGCGAGCGCGGGGGACGCACCTCCGAGGCGGCAGATGACTCTAATAACGCTTGATGAGAATTGATGGGGAAGGAGGCGCGCAGTGCCCAGGGCTTTTTATTAGCTGCCCCGACTGCCCGAGCCCCAGCCCGAGCGCCTGCACCTGTGGACCCCCTTCCTCTCAGCCTTTATGGAAGTTGACAGATTTTATTAACTTTAAGGAAGAACTTTCCAGCGTGTGGAGGGCCGCAGTTTATTTTGTATTCATGCGAAACGGAAACCGAAAAAGCCATGTTTACATATTTACCGGGCCCACTGACTTCCCTCTGGGGCTCCATAAGTCACGTTCCAGATTAATTTTGTCATAAAATTGACTAGTGTGCTAAGGGATCTTGGGAATTTGGGGGCTGTCGTTGGATGTGTGATTTTTTTTTTCAATGGGAGAAAGCTATATTCAATTATCTAATATCTCAGAGGAACCCCCAAAGACTTCCCAAATCGTGCAGAAATTGGAATTCTTTTTAAAAGCGTTTGCTCCTGGGGAGAGAGCATTTGCAAGAACCGGAGTAGCTTTTGCTCACAGCGAGGCTTCCCAAATCTTTTTGATAAACTAGAAACAAAGGCAAGGACCAGAAGCGTCTTCAAACTTTGTAAGAGTGGCTCTCTTTGGGGGTTTTAGGGTGAGGGGCTCATTAACGGGCTGTGCTCCAGCACTGGAGGCTAAGCCCCAACACATTTGGAAGAACAAATTTTAAGTTTTAGCAAAATGATACGGTTGGTGGGGGAAATATTGGTACATAAGCCAACACGATTTTACACGTCTACACTATTAGAAAGATCCTAACGGGGGGGGGGGGGTCAAAGTAGTAGAATTTTGCTTATATTCCTGGTTGTCCCCTGCTCTCAGGATATTTTGAGGGTTTATGTCTCATGACAAATGGAAGTCTCCGACTATGAAAATTCATGTTATATTAATGGCCCAGTTTTGAAAATTCAGCCACAGAGTCAGCTGGGTATATTGCTTATTAGCTTAAAAGCATAAAGCTTTCTAGAGCTTCCTTTTGTGTGCCAAATAAACTTCAAATGAACCGAGGATCATTTTGCAGGAAACTCTTAAGCTGAACGATAATACAAAGTAGTTAGTAGAATATTACACTTTTCATTTGGGCAAACAGATGGGATGCCTGCTTTTAGATTTAATCAGGGGCTGACAGACAGGTAGGACGCCGGCATATTTTAGTTGGAGTCTCTTTCTTTTCAGGAAAGAATGAGACTACTTAATATTCAGTATATTCCCCCCCCCCCCATGCCCCGTGATCTCTAATGCCTAACTTTTCCTCATTTCTGATGACATTACAAAGTACAAAGGGCATCTAACTGCAAGTGAATCCGTTTATTAACACATCTTTTACTCTATTCTTCCCTTGCAAAAAAAAAAAGTTATGAGTGTGTGTGTGTGTGTGTGTGTGTGTGTGTTAAAAAAAAATAAAGGCTGTTTAAATCACCGAGAGCACACCCAAATCTCCATTTACATAGACACAGACGTAAATAAATGATTTAACAATTTGGGAGTCATGAGTCTCTGACCTCATGCTTTCTCAACTAACCTTTTTAAAAGATTTTGATATCAATTGTTTCTCTTTTTTCCCCAGAAGCATAATACGTGGTAACCTTAGCATGCGCAATCTGTTTCAACAGAAGCATACAGTCGAGTGCAGCCAGTGGCGGATTTTAATATCGTGCTAGAGCTTGTATTACCTTGCTGGAAACCAAATATCCCCCCTCCTTCAAATGCAAGTCCCTGGACACCCCCATCGGAGATCATTTGTTATGCAGAGTTTTGTGAGGCAATCAAAATTAATTCACAGTGATCTTTTCACCCAGAACCTCCAGCCTCGAATAATGGTCCTTCTCAACAGGTGTTCATTGTGGCCGTCTGACTCCAAATTGCCAGACTAAAGGTTTTATTCTGTCATCATTTCTTTTTTAATCTCAAACTTGTAATTTACTAACCTGTAGCAGCTGCCAAGAAGGGCCCAGCTGCTTTACGAAGAGGGGAAGTGTAGCTCCAAGAAGGAGGCCAGGGAGAGGGGAGAACTTCACCTCTGGACAACCAGGAGGGCAAACTTGAAATTCACAGGCTGGGCGGAGCCCGGACAGGGGCTCAGTGGCACCTTCCTTCCTTTGAGGCTGACCTAAAATGGGTGATACCTGATTGGTGAGAGCCGACCCCTCCAGAAAGCCTTCAGAAACGTTGTGGGTTTTGCGCAAGTGAGTAGAGAAGGGATCTTGACGGCGGCCACACCAATCGCCAGAAAAAGACCATGCAGACAGAAAAGATTTTGAAAACTTGCATATTTCAGTTCAGCCAGGCTAGCATACTGTCTTCGTCAGCTTTCACATCTGCCTCCTTTTAAGGTAACCCTAGAGTGGGGAGGGAGGAATTAAGTTTTACTGCGAAGATTCTTGGACTTCATGGCTCATCATCAGAATCAAGCTGGCTGAGTGTGTGTGAGAAAGCAAGAGACCAGACTCGCCATTTCCAGATTGCTACAACTATAAGTGCCAGGGTTCCGGCCCTAGAGATTCTGATGCAGTAGGTTGGCACCGGGCCTGGGATTATACATTTTAACAAGTATCAAGGGCTTCCGACGCTAGGGGCCTTGAATCCCTTTCATCACGGCTAGCTAGCTGTTTCACTGCCTCAGTAATCTGATCTCTACAATGGGCTCCCCCTCTTCAGTCTCCACAATCACTTGGTTCCCACCACATGGTTCCACCTCTGAGCAGGTACCGCTGGGGGCCACCGTTCTGCCTAACAGGTGTCTTCTTCCTAAGGAGATGACATCCTGGAAGAACATAGGCCAGGTTGTCAAGCAGCAACCAACTTTGCCGTGTTGCCAATTCTTGGCCTCCTGGTTTTTTTGGTAGATGATGGCTGCAGCTTGTTTATGACCCCTGGGCTGACGTCTTAGAGGATGCAGCTTCGGCTGAAGTGGGTGCTTTGTGCAAAGACTGGAACTGGGAGGCAAATCCTCCCTGACGTGGGGGGGACGGAGCTCACCGAGAGTTAAGAGGACCTCGGGAGGGATCAGTTGCAACTCTCCGCTTGGGTTTTGTCGTAGCCTACGAGTCAGCATCCTGCAAGGGTCAGAAAGGAGGCAGGGTGACCGGCACTGCTCTGTCTGGCCCCAGACTTACAGGAAGAGGATTTGGATTCCTTTGGAACGTGGTGGAAGGAGTGGACACAGACCCAGGCGACTTCAGAGAGGCAAACCAGAAGGCTCATGCGTCCCGAGGCCATGCCTCCGTGGAAGAATCCCCAGTTGGGAAGCAGGATGCGCCTTCCTTTCCGGAGACAATTCTCCTTAGCATTTTAGCTTGGTTCTTCGTGAAGGTTCCCCTGGATCCATTCAAAACTTAATTATGGCTGTAAAAACTGCGAGGGGCGAAGCCGGGTTGACGAGTTTGTTGCACCGTGTCCCCTCCGGTACATTTGTCCGCACGGAAGGCAGTGTAGCCGCTCTGCGCACTGATGGGCATCGATTTTGTAATACACGAGCAGCTCTGTTCTGCTCTCGGGAGCCTCTTTCGTTTCATGGCGGCGTGGAGAGGTTTCTTGGGCCCTGGATGCCAGGGAGCCTCCTCCCTCACCACGAGCCTACGGGTGAAAAATCGTGTCTCCCAGCCTCATTTCTGGATTGCACAAGGCACCATTTCAAGTGAGAAGAGACACCCAGTAGACTCTTTAAGAAAATGTGCTGTTTTTTTTCTTGGCCTCACTGTAGGCCATTGCGGAAAGGCACCCCAAAGAGGTTTCTAAGTGGGAACTGACATCTCAGGGGCGTTAGGCCGCTTTGGTGACAGACACATCCAAAGCTGCTGGAGAAGTACAACCGGGATGGTATTGTGCTCTAATTGTCTGTCCAGCATAAGTCTTATAATAATAAGTATTTATAAAACACGTAAGTGCAGGGCGCGTGGGTGGCTCAGTCGGTTAAGTGTCTGACCCTTGAGTTCAATTCAGGTCATGATCTCACGGTTTGTGGGCTCGAGCCCCCCCGCATCAGGCTCTACACTGGGATTCTCTCTCTCCTCTCCCTCTGCCCACCCCCCCTCTCTCTCTGTCTCAAAATAAATGAACTTAAAAAAAATACATAAAGGCATACTTCAACGTAACCTTACCCCCCATACGGAAGCTCCCAGAAATGATTGCCTTCATTTGAGAAAGTCAAGGCCCAGAGAGGGAAAGACTCTTGCTTGAGGTCACAGAGCCAGTTTGAGACAGGGCGTATAGCTCAGAGGGTAGGAGCCATCTTTTGGCCAGCCAGTCAGAGATTTCAATCTGTTGAATCTGAATCACCCGCTTGTTACGAGAACATCATACTTTTTTTGGTTTTGGGCCTAATGTTTCCCACGTGCTTGTATTTATGTTACTGTTTGGTCACCTGAACCATTCACGCGTTCATTCAGTCGCTCAACAAATGTTATTAAGCACCTGGCAAGAGCCAAGCATAGGAGCTGAAGATACAATGGTGAGTGAGGCAGACCTGGTTGAGGCCCTCATGGAACTTTTGGCCTCGTGGGGGAAACAGACATGACGCAGGTTGATACACATAAGTAAGAGATTGCCGCCACGATAAGTGATCTGGAAGGAAAGTTCATGGCATCAGACGGAGACCTGACCAAGTGTGGGAGTAAAGCTGGGTGTATCAACCCGGTCAGATTATGTTTTGCTGTGGAACAAAGAGCCCCCGCAAACTCAGGGGTTGACGAGGCATATGTGCTCCTCTCTCACGTGGGCCTTGACCCTGTGCTCACTCAGGAACTGGCCCACAGAGGCTCCATCTTGACCCGGCTCCCACGATCACAGGAGGAAGAAATGCACTTCCGCGTTCCTTCCCAGAGGCCGCCATGTTACCTCTGCTCACCTTTCATCGGCCAGTTCAAGTCCCAAGGCCACACGCAACTTGAAAGAGGGTGGGAGGGAATCCTCCCTGCGCCCGGAAGGAGATCCAGAATGCCTACCGCGTAGGGTTAGGGACCGCTTCTCTGGTTTTTCCCGAGGATCTGAATCGCGAACGAGTGTCAACCAGGGAAAGGTTAACATAATGGAAGCTCGAAAGTGCCATCAGCGCGTCTGCAGGCCCTGAGGTAGGGAGAATCGCAGCCTGTGTGAGCAACGGAAAGAAGTAGCTGGAACCCAGTGGGCAAGGGGGACGCGGTTCCCAGGCAAACAGGACATGTGGGGACTTAACCACCGACGGAAGACTGTTAGCCCATACCGGAGAGAGAGGAGGGTGCAGGTAGGTAGGGTCTCAGGGACTGGGTGCTCATACATCACCACACACCTGTTAGGTAGCAGAGCACCCATTGTGTTGGAAGGAAATCGTGGCCCAGAGAGATTGAGTTGCTTGGCCTAATGGTTGCAGCTCGTAAGCACTAGAACCAAGATTCAAAGCCTCTCCCTTAGACTTGGACCCTCCCTGGTCCCCACTGCCCACAGGGGCCTCCCCCTCATGCTGGAAGAATCCGCAACGTGTTACGTCCCCCCCCCCCCAGCCCCTTGTGGGGCAGCGCCTACACTTGCAAGTGTCATGCACTTGTTATGGAATGGAATTTCTGGTCAAAGCGAATTCCGACGTTCGTATTTCCACTCGCTAAGGAGCTCCTCCGTGTCACGCTTCTGAGAAAACTTCCGAAAGACGGTATCTGCGTATCAACGAGAATGAGACGTTGGAGACGTCAAGGAGAAGTTTCAGCAGTGGCTGCTGGGGGAAGCAGGGAAGCCTTCTCCAAGCTGAGCCCCCATCTCCCAATTAGCATACGGAAACATTTTTAAAGGAAATAACCTTCACGAATAAAATGCTATAATCTCAATAAGACATTTCAGCAGGGGAATTATTAGATATTAATTCATGCCCAGTTGCACTGACAGCTCTCGGCCGTCAATGCAGGCCTAATAGCACACTAGGTGAGAATTAATATACCATAATTCACGCTCTGTCATGCATTATGGCTTAAATAAGATACATGAAGAATAACCTATTCTGGCGAAAGAACTGGGATTCTCAGAGTTCTCCCGGCCAAGTTATAAATAGTTACGTTAGGACCCAGAATTTTTTTGTATTACTAAATTTGAAATAAATTGCATATATGTATCCTCATCTGTAATTACTGTGAACAGTTTTCGTAAGTACTGACATTAAGTTCAGTCATATTCCATGTTTTAAAATTGAACTGAAGCAAAATCACATAATTTTCTTGAGACCAAAATAGAAATTTCTCTCCTCCATATATAATTGTATCTGGTGCTACAGCACGCGTGACGGAGCGTATCCGGACGTGGCTTAGGGACGACGAAATGGGTCTGACCTGGGGGTACAAAATAGAAAGAGTGGGGGTCTGGGGGCGCCTACGGGATATTCTAGTTATGTTTGTGAAGAGTTTGAGTCTCGCCGGACAGTGACCATTACTCGTGATGCCTTGTTTTCCTAACAAGGGAATGCAGTAGGAAGCAATCCCTGTCTTCCGGAAACTTCCAGCCTCCTGAGAGAATCAGTATCGACCCAGGTGATAAACTAACCTTGTCCTCACGGGATAGCACCCAAGAAAATGCCAAGGTGTGAAGAGGAAGGCCATGGAATCCTTTGCAAGGGCTCTGTTGGCAGAGTGGTAGGATCCCAGAGTCATTTTTTTTAATGTTTATTTTTGAGAGGCGAGGGGCAGAGACAGAGGGAGAGAGAGAATCCCAAGCAGGCTCCGTGCTGTCCGCGCGGAGCCCTATGTGGTACTCGAACTCATGAACCAAACCATGAGATCACGAATGGAACCGGAATCAAGCGTCGGATGCTTAACCGACTGAGCCACCCAGGCTCAGTCCCAGGCTCCCAGAGTTATACGATGAATCACTAATAAACCATTCACAAGTTTATCATACGGTTCTCGGGCACCGTACCCTGTGCCAGGCCCTGGGACGGACATCGAGCCCACCAAGAAGCTGGCAGCCTGGGGAGGGAGCGGGCACTTAGAGATAACCACAATGTCAGGCGACAACAGCAAAAACCAGGGTAACACAAGGGCTCAGAAGTAAGCAGTGCCTGTCTCAGACTGGCAGAGGGGAATTTGACCACGGAAGGCTTCTAGGAAGAGGTGACACCTGCAATGAGTCTTCAAAGAGAGGAATTACGGGCACCTGGGTGGCTCCGTTGGTTGGGCGACTGACTCTGGATTTCGGCTCAGGTCAGGATGCCAGGATGGTGAGTTTGAGTCCTGCGTTCGGCTCTGCACTGAGCACGGGGCCTGCTTGGAATTCTCTCTCTCTCCTCTCTCTCTGCCCCTCCCCCTGCTCACGCACTCTCTCTCTCTCTCTCAGAAGTAAATAAACTTAAAAATAGTTATTTAAAGAGAGAGAGGGAGAAGAATTAGATGACATATTGAGAGGTGTGGGCAAGGGTGAGCCGAAAGGAGATGGAGGTAAATGCAGGGAGAGCTGGCAGAGGGCGGTGAGGGGCTCGTGTGCTGCCCTGACATGACTCGATCGTACTTTGAGACCCAGCCTTCAGCGGGATCTGTGAAGTCCGTACCCAGGAAGACACGTGGGGAAGCAAGGAGACCAGGTAGGAAGCTGCCGTTTCAGGTTGGGGGAGAGGGGGTGAGGGCCAGGACGGGAGAAGACAGAGGGACAGTGCAGGTGGGACAGGCAGGAAGCAGAGGGGACACGTAGAGACTAAAGGGAAAGAGGATGAGTTTAATCGCGGACGTGGTGGGTTCTAGGCCTTGAGCTCGTGAGAGAGAAGTCTGGGCTGCAGGTCAGGTCTTGGGGGGTCCCCCACATCGGTAAACCTGGACCATCAGAGCCGAAAGAGTCACTGGAGAGCATCTTACCCACCCGTTTCAAAGATGGGGCAGCCCGGTTCCAGAAAGGGGAAGGACCTTGTCAAGATCACAACAGACCTCTGAATCCTTTTCCAGATGGATTACTCCCTGCAACAGAGAGTTTTCCACTTTAATCGGCAAGTGACAGAACTGACTAAAAGCAGGGGACAGAAATCACGAGTGGAGCGATGGCTTACGACAGAGTGCCCTAAATTTTGGTCATCCGCAAACAGCACTCAGAAATTTCACCATGTCAGTTACCTAGTATTTTATTTATTTTTTTCAAAAAAATTTTTAACGTTTATTTATATTGAGAGAAAGACAGAGCATGAACCTGGGAGGGACAGAGACAGGAGGAGACACAGAATCCAAAGCAGGCTCCAGGCTCCGAGCTGTCAGCACAGAGCCTGACGCGGGGCTCGAACTCCTGAACCGCGAGACCATGACCTGAGCTGAAGTCGGACGCTTAACCGGTTCACGGTTATGAAGTCATGTGACCCCGTACTTCCTAAAACATGGCATACCTTGGGAAATACCGGGCTAGAGAAAAAAAAAAAAAAAAGAAACAATATAAGGTATCGTTTCCACATGGTCCGAAGATGGGCTGTTTTATGATTTATCAGAGTGAAAGAGGGGCACCTGGGTGGCTCAGTGGGTTGAGCTCCTGACTCTGGCTTTTGATTCAGGTCATGACCTCGTGACCCCGCGTCCGACCCCGCGCTGTCAGCACAGAGCCTTCCTGGGATTCTCTCTCTGTCTCTCACCCTCTCTCTGCCCCTCCCCCACTCACACATGTGCTCGCTCTCAAAAGAAATAAACATTAAAAAGATAAAAAGTAGGGGCGCCTGGGTGGCTCAGTCGGTTGAGCGTCCGACTTCAACTCAGGTCACGATCTCACGGTCCGTGAGTTCGAGCCCCGCGTCGGGCTCTGGGCTGATGGCTCAGAGCCTGGAGCCTGCTTCGGATTCTGTGTCTCCCTCTCTCTCTGCCCCTCCCCCATTCATGCTCTGTCTCTCTCTGTCTCAAAAATAAATAAACGTTAAGAAAAAAAAAGATAAAAAGTAAAAAGCAAAAAAAAATAATGAGAAAATGCCGAGCCGCCATGCATGCGCTCGATGACTTTATCAGAGATGCTGTAAACCTATTTCGAAGAACTCTCTGGTGCAAACGCTTTGGTCTTGCCACTTTGGGTCAAACAAGGGGGATTCCTTGTCCTGCCCCTGCCTCCTGGTATAGTCACAGCTCAAATGAGAAGGTTGTACACCCAAGAGCTGTCCTCGTGCCAATGAACTATCCGCAAAGACGTCCAGATCATTCCTGGAGGCCACCCCCACCGCAGGAAGGAAGCAAGGACACAACCATTGGAACAACACCTTCTGGGGAGTTAAGCGTTGTCCGCTGTGTGGGGTCTGCCGAGGGCACAGCACACGGCCTGGCTTCGTCTGGGGCAAACGAGGCGTCTGTTGGTTCTCAAACGTATGTCCTGGGACCCGCTCCCCATCTTTTGGTTTCTCATGCTTCTTACCTTTGGATCCCCCCCACCCAAAGCACAGCCTGAGAAAAGGACCTGGGTGCCGAGAGTTTATTTGAAAAATGTGCCAGAAGCCGCGAGTTGAAGGAGCAGGGAGAGTCAAAGAAGAAAGGACTAAAAGCCGGAGAAAGCGATCGAGCTGGTCGCTGCTGTGGGCCTGTCTGGGAACCGGGCGGGACGCACTCGGCAATGTCCGGCTCACAGGACAAAGTTGGGGTAGCTATCGTCTCCCATCCCACAGGTGGAGGGTCGGCCCTGGCTGTGCCTGCACCTGAGTTGAGCGCTGTTCTCGCTTCCAGGCACACTGAGGCCGAAAAGAGGAGAGGTGGCCCAGGCACGTGGGCATTGGATGTCGCACCGTCCACTACCCCTGCGCTGAAATTAGCGGGGCCACGCGGCTGTGGCTCGGGCCCCCCAAAGGCTAAATCGCACACCGCGTCCTCCCCAGCGCAGAGAAACGTGGCTCGTGTGGAAGCCACTGGAAGGGTGCACCCCAAAGAGTGACGTGCTGTACCTGTCCCCCACGTGGTGTGAGGGAAGGTGGCCTAGGAGAGGGGCAGAGCCCTGCCTTGAACCCCGCCCCCACATCTCCCCACGCACCCCACCTTTCTCAAGGAAGCCGCCTCACCTTGTCTTCTGGGAAACGTTCCAGGTTGGAGAAACCCTGCTTGGGCACCCCCCCCCCACCTCCCCAGAGCTCCGCTGTCGGTTTCAAGTTGACCTCGATTTTTCGTTCCCTTTGCAGTACTGCTGGCGGGAGGGGGCTTTTCAGGGCCACCGGCTTTCAGGGCTCAGCGGCCTCTTCCCGGGTGTAGTTTGTGGTTTCCACAAGCCGATCTTGCTGCAAGGGACAAGAGGAGCAGGAGGGGGAACAGACTCAGGGAAGAAATGCGTGAACGTCAGCCTCGGCGGGCCCGTGCCTTCGACCCTCCGCCAGACCGTGGCCAGGGGACCTCTCCACGTTGCTGAAATGGAGGCACAGGTGGAAACTGCAGGGGCGGGGGGGAGGGGGCGGACAGCGGTGGAGGGTGAGTTCCCCACCAAGCCTCCCTGCCCAGCTTGTCTGAAAGGACCGCAGAAATGTCGATGGTCTCCTAGCTGTTACTTTGCTAACCCGATCAATCCATATGAAAAGAACAGATTAAATGGACTGATCCTCATATATTTAATGATTGCTGCTGTTTGGTCAGGATGCGTTTCTCAGGAAGCGCTTGTCACGAGCCATTGAGAAGTCTTTTAATCCTGCCTTGCTGCAGGTTGGAGTTCTCTGGCTCCCCAAGATGGCCAGTCTGGGGCGACTCCTGAGCTCGCCCCACAAGAAAATGAGATGGCTCCTCTTTACTACTGGGCGATTGGGTTATTTATTTTTGAGAGAGAGAGAGAGAGAGAGCAGAAGCAGGGGAGGGGTAGAGAGAGAGGGAGACACAGAATCGGAAGGAGGCTCCAGGCTCTGAGCCTTCAGCACAGAGCCTGATGCGGGGCTCGAACTCGTGAACCACGAGATCATGACCTGAGCCGAAGTCGGACGCTTAACCAACTGAGCCACCCAGGTGCCCCTGGAACTTTCAGTTGAACACACACGCTGATTGCCCACGTTTTAAAGACCTGTTTTGTATATTCACCAAACAACCATTTACCAAGGACCTACCATACGCCAGCCACTATGCTAAGAAAAAGAAAATGACACGGTTCCTGCCCTCAGGAAATGAAGTCTCATTTCTGCAAGTGCGTAAAAACACATGCAAGGGTAGTCTAAGCCCCGTGACGGGTACTTGGGGTCCTGCGGTGGCCCAGAGGCAGCGTGGGCTGCAGGCTCGGAAGTCTTCATGAAGGAGGTGGCATCTGTGCTAAGCCTTGAAGAGTATGTGGCAATAGCCAGTTGGAAGAGGGCTTGCATTCAAGGATGATTTGGGAGGTTTTTTGAAAGCTTGGCTTTTACTTTCGCTGCGTAGGGTTGGTTGGGTGGCACATGGTGGCAGGACCTGGCCGGGGGCCGGGCAAAGATGTACTAGAAAATGAGACCGGAAGGGTCAAGCAAGTTTCACTTCCATCCAGGCATTGGGCTCCGTGGAAGGATTCTAAGCATCCCAGGGATGGGAATCTTATAGCTTGTACCATAGAGTCTGACCTCAGGCATCCGGGCTGCGGTTCAAGTTCAACTCTCACTTAAAAGCCACGTGGCCTTGGGCTACCGTGTGTTTCGCCTCCCAGTCCTTGCCAGGTAATACCCATCTCGGAGGGGAGCTGCGAGGCCTCAAGGAGAGGGGCGGGCGGGGCGGGGGGTGCGGGTGAAGTGCTTGTTGAAGAGCCAGGCACATAGTAAGTGCTAAATAAACAGCTGCTTTTGTGGGCCGAGGTGCATTTTATTTTATTTTATTTTTTAAGATATTTTTAAAGTGTGTTTATTTGTTTTTGAGAGAGAGAGCAAGCAGGGGAGGGACAGAGAGAGAGAGAGAGAGAGATAGAGAGAATCCCAAGCGGGCTCCTCACTGTCTGCACAGAGCGCTCTGTGGGGCTCGAACACACCGTGAGATCACGACCCGAAATCAAAAGTGGATGACTGAGGGGCGCCTGGGTGGCTCAGTTGGTTAAGCGTCCGACTTCGGCTCAGGTCATGATCTCACGGTTCACGAGTCTGAGACCCGCATCGGGCTCTGTGCTGATGGCTCAGAGCCTGGAGCCTGCTTCGGATTCTGTGTCTCCCTCTCTCTCTGCCTGTCCCCAGCTCATGCTCGCACTCTGTCTCTGTCAAAAATAAATAAACTTAAAAAAAAATAACTTTAGGAAAAAAAAAAGTGGATGATTGACTGACTGAGCCACCCAGGCTCCCCCCCTGATTTGCATTTTGGACGGCTCCTTCAGGGAGGGGAGTTCAGGCTCCTGTGTGGAGATCACTGATAGGGTCCTGCGGCCAGAAATGCCAGGTGCCTGAGCGAACACTGCCTGTGACAGGAGATGGGGACGCCAAGGAGCAGGTACTAAGGAGCAGGGATGTTAAAGAGGTCAGATCGGCAGTCAGCAATTAGCAGTGGACGAGGGAGCCCGAGGTTTGCTGACGGGGTAGACAGCGGTGTCACTCTCGGGGACAGTTGTTACAGGAGATGTCACAGGCTTGGGAGGGAGTGGAGAGGTGTTGGGTTTGAGGGGCTGAGGGCCCCTCACTGACGCTGCCTTAGAAGGTTCTTGGGCTTGGACTGGCGGGGTCTGGACTCCTGGCAACGTCCTCCTCTCCAAAGGATTGAGAGCGCCTCACAGCCTGGGGCAGAATTTGTTCTTTTGTATCTTCCAGAGAAAGGCCCTCCGGTCAGGGTTTAGAAAGCCCTGTCCGTCTCCTAAGGATTCCCCCAGAACAGATGATCACCACTTTCTAGAAGCTTCTCAGACCACTCCCAGCCCAGAGCTCTCTCTCCTCTTAATTCTTACAGCATTATTACTTTTTTTTTTTGGGGGGGGGGTCATTTTATAATTGCTGCTACATACTTAACAAATATGTGCCTTGCCTCGGCTAGATGACAGACTCCTAGGTGGGGGACGACCCCTTTCCTGCCACCCGCCCATGCCTGGCTCACGACTGGGGTCTACTGCCAGCTCGCTGCTGGATGAGAGAATTCTGCCCCCCGAGAAAGCTCTGGGGCTTTCTGCTTTGTCCTCTGTGTCTGCAAAAATGGGGACCTTGCTCAGCCCGCTCGGAAGGGGACATCTGATCAGGGAGGCAAGGCTTTGCGGGGACCCCGAGATGTCTGCTTGGAGCTCACAGGGCCAGCTTATGATGTCAGGGAAGCTGGTTTTGGGGAGCCCCTACCTCCCTCCACAGGGCTTTCAGGGGCTGATGCGTTTTTAGCTCACCCCAACTCCTGGCTTGTAAACACAGCGTCAGAGACCCATGCTCTGAGAAGGTGGAACCCACATAGGGACCGACTCCTTTTATGGCTTTCACCACCCCTCTTCCCCAGCCATCCTGACCTCCTGTATTTCATTCTTGACTCTCTCCCGCCCCACCACATTCCTGAGCATTTGATCTATGGTCTATAAGTAGATGTAATAAAATGCCAAGTTTCTTTAAAAAGAAAATCACCCCCCCCCCAAAGACTTAACCTGGGGATCGTCCAATGACAAACAACGCTCAGCTCACTGGGGTTGGGCTGGGGCCTGTCGCCTGCCTGTAGTCTCAGGGTCCCCGAGTCCCTGCCTGCGGCTCGGGTTTTGCTACTCATTTCTCTCTTAACCTGTATTTATTTTCAGTTTGCTAAAGGAAGCCACAAATAATTCCAGAGTCACATGAAAAGCCTGAGCTGAAAGGTTCTCGTCTCTCCCCTAGCAACTCCTGCTTCAGCAAAGAGACAGATCTGGAGGGGAGTTGGTCCCTTCTGGCTTGTGAGCGTGACCTGTCCAGGTAGCATAGGACAACTCTGGTCCTTTACGTTGGGGGAAGGTGGGAGGGCACATGGCCCAGGCTCCCCATCAGCCTAGACTGTCTGCCCCTTTCTTTAAAAAAAAAAAAGTTTAAAGGGGCGCCTGGGTGGCGCAGTCGGTTAAGCGTCTGACTTCAGCCAGGTCACGATCTCGCGGTCCGTGAGTTCGAGCCCCGCGTCGGGCTCTGGGCTGATGGCTCGGAGCCTGGAGCCTGTTTCCGATTCTGTGTCTCCCTCTCTCTCTGCCCCTCCCCCGTTCATGCTCTGTCTCTCTCTGTCCCCAAAATAAATAAACATTGAAAAAAAAAATTAAAAAAAAAAAAGTTTATTAATTTATTTTGAGAGAGAGAGAGAAAGAGAATCTCAAGGAGGTTCCATGTTCAGCATGGAGCCCAACATGGGGCTCGAACTCACGAATCGTGATGTCATGACCTGCGCTTGAAATCAAGAGTCAGACGCTTAATGGACTGAGCCACCCAGGCTCCCCGTCTGCCCCTTTCTAATCAGGGACTTTAACGTCCTTCATTACCAGAGGGCTACTCAACGATCTTATAGTCTAGTCCCTTGTCAGACCTCAGCCTCTCCTTCTAGAAAGCGATGCATTGGAATAGGATTCCTATCAGAAGGGTGTGCATATATTAGGGACGCCTGGGCGGCTCAGCCGGTTAAGCATCCAGCTCTTGATTTCCGCTCAGGTCATGATCTCACGGTTCGTGAGTTCGAACCCCACCTCGGGCTGCGGGCTGAACGTGGAGTCTGCTTGGGATTCTCTCTCCCTCATCCTCCCCTACTCATGCCCTCTCTCTCTCTCTCTCTCAAAATAAATAATTAAATAAAGAGAAGGGTACGCATCTCTGAGTGGATGAGAGAGAGAGAGGGGTAGTGGGCCTTCTGGCCTGATTCAGAGGGGACTCCAGGTGTTAAGGCTGTGCACTGCTCTGTGGTTTTCCCACCCTTTCCGCAAGGCCCGCCCAGACCATCGGCCCAGGGCCTCCCTTCACCCACTCTTTGCCCCCACAATTAATTCTATATACGATTCTTTGCCTATAACGGAGCTTCTCAAACCTGTGCGCTGTTGACATTTCGAACCAAACAATTCTTGATTCTTCGCCTAATTCCTTGTGCCTCGTGGGATGCTTAGCATCCTTGCCCTCTATGCACTGGGTGGCCGGGAGCACCTCCCCCGAGTTGTGACAACCCAAAAGCTCTCCAGACATGACCCGGTAGGCAAGGGAAGATGAGCTGTGAATAAATGGACACGTGAGCAAGATAATTTCCAGCAACGGTCAGCTCTATAAGGAGAATGGTTAAAGGGCCAAAGACAGTGCAGAGAGCAGACTTAGAGGGGGGGTAGGGTGACCTCTCGAAGTACTTCTATAAAGTATTCATCTTTGCTTTCTCATCTGCCTCCTCGTGTTTGGCACTTAGTAGGTACACAATAAATATTTATCAGTAGAGCGAATGCTCTCTCCTCTCCATGCAGAGACAGCCAGGGTTGCAAACACTCACCACCCTTCGCGTTCTAACGGGCAGTTCTGGAATTATCAGCCAGTGAATAGGATGTGAGCGCACAACGTTTGTGGACAAAGTCTGAATCAACCCCCGAATCATCCTGTCTCCCCCCCGGTTCTATTTTTTACAAAGCGAGTTTCTCTAAAATAGACTAGACAGTAATCTCCCCACCAAATCGATCATTTAATCGCATATCCATCATCATCGTCACTGAAAACCTGAAACCACATCTATACAGTCTGGCCATTTCCCAGCCCAGGTGTGAACCCCAGGACCGACCGCAGGGGGGAAAATAGGCGAGCTTCCCACCCAGATCTACCTTGCCGATCAAATGTGCTCCGAGGACAGGGTAACATTACCATTGTGCCCGGATAAGAAGGTCCCCATTCCGGCCCCCACCCCGCAGCAGGGGGGAAGGAAAAAGAGCTTAATCATTAATAACACTAACTTGCATTTCTAGAGCCTTGAAAATGAGAATTTTGCCCTTTTTTCCCTGGGAGTAAATTGGGTCAGAGTGTTCCCAGAATTTACATTTCAATTAAAAATACAATAATAACACATTGTGCTAATAGTGAATGATTCCGACTCAGGGGAAGATGACACCGCCCGCTACTTTGTTAATGAAAAGCCCCCTTCATTCGGACGGGCCACACATCAGCGGTCACAAATCTCCTGTCTTGTTCTGGGTCTGGCGGGTGGAATGGGCAGGGAGGGGTGCGGCTGGGGGAGGTGAGTGAGGCATCGCGGGCCCGCTGGGGCTTTCAGGGGAGGCTGTCTGTCCGGCAGGGCAGCACGGCCCCGGAGCTGGGGCGTCCGTCCTTCCACCTGTCAAAACCAAACCTTGACTTTGCCTTTAAATCAAGCCTTTAAAAGCAGGGTTGTTTGTTTCTTTTCTTTTCTTTTCTTTTCTTTTCTTTTCTTTTCTTTTCTTTTCTTTTCTTTTCCTTTCCTTTCCTTTCCTTTCTTTTCTTTTCTTTTTTCTTTTCTTTCTTTTTTTCTTTTTTTGGTTTCTGTTGTTTGGTTGGTTTTATGTATTTTTTTGTTGTTGTTGTTTTGCTTTCCTAGGCAATCGTGGTGGCACCAGCGAGTTTGCCACAGACAACCCCCCACCCCAAGGCCTTTGGGAGTGGATTTGACTTTAAAAGTATCCCCCATCAGCCTCTGGAGTTGGAATCCGAAAGAGACTTCAGCTCGCTGAGGCTCAGAGCAAAAGCGATCTGTCGGTCAAGGGGCTGCGGGCTGCGGAAGGACCGCCACGGCTGTCTTTGAGAAGTCCCTCTGCCTCAGTGAGCTTCAGACTTGGTCTGAAAATCCCCCAGACGTGTCCCTTGATCTAGATGCAGGACACCCGAGGAAGGGAAGGGGGACGTTGCCCCGGCAGGTGCGGGCCTTGGGGGCCTGCTCCCAGGACACAGCAAGGACGGGGGGGGGGGGGGGTCTGCTTCCCAGACACAGACTGGAGGTGTTCGCTCACAGATTGTTTCTGAAAATAAATAACCCGGCTCAATCCTGTTTTCATCAGAAAACGACCTTTACGTGTGGGGAAAGAGTCGCACTCCGCACCCTTTCTACCGGAGTGGGGGCCCCTTCAAAAGCAGGCACGGGAGCGGGGAGGGGGCAGGCGGCAGTTGGGAACCATGGCTATGTGGACACAGAACCCCGACTGGGAGTTTTCAATGGGCCCCTTGTGGGCTCAGCGACTCCCATCTGTGCTAGGCCAGGTAGGGTGAATACTAAGCACATATGCACATGTGGCTTTTCGCCTGGCATTGCATGTTCTTCAAAATCTTTTAGTGGATTAAATATGTAATATAATGGGCGCCTGGGTGGCTCAGTCTGTTGGGCGTCCGACTTCGGCTCAGGTCATGATCTTGCGGTTTGTGGGTTCGAGCCCCGCGTCGGGCTCTGTGCTGATAAGGTTGGAGCCTGGAGCCTGCTTCGGGTTCTGTCTCTCCTCCTCTCTCTGCCGCTCCCCTGCTCGTGCTCTGTCTCTGTCTCTCTGTCTCTCTCTCTCAAAACTAAACATTAAAAAAATTTTTTTTTTAACAGGCAGGCCACGAGGTGATGGGACTTGGTCTCAAGCTAGCAACCCCCACGTCTGTGAGGTACCTGCCATGCCCTTGACAGCCCTGAGGCTGGGCCTCTCTCTCCCTCTCTCTCTCTCTCTCTCTCTCCTGTTTCTGAATCACTGAAGGAAGACAAAGACCATGGAGGTTCAGGCCCGCAAGTGGTGAGTTCCGATAATTACCAAGAGTGTAATTAACATTCCTGATAATAACACTTCGTTCACTGTGATACTCGTTTTATCCCAAAATGTGGGCCAAGGAACGTTGGGTACAGTTAATACACAAAAGTGGCATTCATCATTATTGGTCAGTCACTCCTTTCTCGTTTTAAGAACTCAAACCATCTTCCAACACTCCGCCTGACGCTGAGAACAAGTCGCACTCTCCTACCCAAGTGAACGTGACTTTGCCATTCACGGTCTCCATTGGCCTACGTTCCAAGACCGTCCCACGCAGGCAAAGGGTTTGAATGTTCATCACTTCCCCGAGGACCCATCAGCTCCGGTGAAAGCACACAGTTTGTGCCCTAGGATTCTTTTGACTCTGACCTCTCAACGTCCTTGCTTTGCTGTTTCCACCAATGCCGAATCGAAGTCTCAGTGGATTCTAGCCCCACTTTCCGTGCTCAGAGACACCACCAGAACTCTGCCAAAGGGATCATCTCCTTTGCTGCGGTAACAAAGAACTCAGAGTTGTCTGAGCACCAGGTTGTTTGGGTCATGTTTTGGGAGCCCAATCTCCTTTTTACAATAGAGCGTCGGCCTTGAGGGGCAGAGCTCTTTGAACTGGTTTGAATGTGCTCTCTAGTGAAAATGTTATTTTGTTTCAGTTGTGTTCGTTTTTTGATTCATTTAAAAAGTTGTGTCAGAATCATCATCAATATTCCTTAATACATAGACGCAGGGCATAAGGCTTATAATGAACCGCAGACCCCTTGGTCCATCCCCGCTCCCCGCCGCGGCCCCCAAATTCAAGATCTCTGAAGCAACCTCTGTCACTTCTTATGGCAATTTCTTCTGGGTTTTTTTTCTCTCTGTACTTTTATTTTTATTTTTTTAAGTTTATTCATTTTTGAGAGAGAGAGAGAGAGCAGGGGAGGGGTAGAGAGAGAGGGAGACACAGGATCCGAAGCAGGGTCCAGGCTCTGAGCTGTCAGCACAGAGCCTGACATGGGGCTCGAACCCACGAACCGTGAGATCATGACCTGAGCCGAAGTTGGACGCTGAACTGACTGAGCCACCCAGCTGCCCCTCTCTCTGTACTTTTAAATGACACATGTGTGCTACTGGCTCCTGGTTTCTCTCACATATCAGGTAGTTATTAATTTCCAAATATGAGCAATGAGCAGTCTCTTAGACCACTTCTTACTCGCATGTATTTCCTTTTCCTTCCAACTTCTCGCCATGGGTCTGTTGTATTTTTTTTTTTTTTAATTGAATCCAGATTTAGTGTTTTCATTATGATGAATGGGTAAATATTATTCACAACTTAGTCGGGTAGTGTCTTAGGATGTCATTCTCCCCTGGCCTTTGCTTCCTTTGGCTTGGCTTTCTTTGAATGTCTGGGTGACTCTTCCCACACCCTCCAGTAGCTCTGTACAAAGGCCCTCAATCCAATTTTACACCCGGCCACACCTGTCAGTTAATCTGTCAGTTCCATTTTTTCCTGGAGACATCCCTCCTGGAGCCATCCCTCCTCCTGCCCCATCTGATCCCGTTGCTCCCCAGGCCTACAGCACAGCTGTCACCTGGGACTTCCCTTGCTGTTGTCCTGTGCAAGAGCCCCTGTGCCCTGGGTCTCATGTCTTCATCTTTCTTGATTTACTCCCTTGTTTTGGTGGAGCACACCCTCTGATATATTCCTGAGAAAGGATGCATATTTTTGACACCATATGTGCCTTTAAAAAAAACATTTATTGGGGCGCCTGGGTGGCGCAGTCGGTTAAGCGTCCGACTTCAGCCAGGTCACGATCTCGCGGTCCGTGAGTTCGAGCCCCGCGTCGGGCTCTGGGCTGATGGCTCAGAGCCTGGAGCCTGTTTCCGATTCTGTGTCTCCCTCTCTCTCTGCCCCTCCCCCGTTCATGCTCTGTCTCTCTCTGTCCCCAAAAAAATAAATAAACGTTGAAAAAAAAAATTTTTTTAAAAAATAAAAAAAACATTTATTATCTGCCCCAACTTTGGGTTGATACTTTGGCTGTGTATAAAATTTAAGCGTTGAAGTTATTTTCCTTCAGAATTGTAAAGGTACTATTCCACTGGTTTCTAATGTGCTGCCAAAGTCTGTTGCTTGTTAAGAAAGCCTGTTGCTCACGAAAAACAAAGAATTCTTAATTCTTTATATATGTGACCCGGTTATGGTGTTGTTTTGTTTCATTTTTTTCTCTCCGGAATGTTTTAGGCTCTTCTATTTCTGGTGCTCTGAAATGTCATGATGATTTCCCTTGGTGAGGTTGTCTGTCCATTCCTTCTGTTGGGTTTGCTGTGGGGCCATTCAATCAGAAAATCAAAGTCTTTAGTTTCTGGGAGATTTTCTTGTATTATTTCTTTGATAATTTCCTCCCTTCTGTGTCCTCTGGGATTTTTGTTTGTTTTTTTTTTTTGTTTTTGTTTTTGTTTTGTTTTGTTTTGCTTTTTTGCCTCTATTATTTGCCTCTAAAAATTATTTGCCTCTAGGGGCGCCTGGGTGGCGCAGTCGGTTGGGCGTCCGACTTCAGCCAGGTCACGATCTCGCGGTCCGTGAGTTCGAGCCCCTCATCGGGCTCTGGGCTGATGGCTCAGAGCCTGGAGCCTGTTTCCGATTCTGTGTCTCCCTCTCTCTCTGCCCCTCCCCCGTTCATGCTCTGTCTCTCTGTGTCCCCAAAAAATAAATAAACGTTGAAAAAAAAAATTTTTTTTAAAAATTTAAAATTATTTGTCTCTATTATTTGCCTCTAAAAATGTCTATTATTTATTTTTTTTTAATGTTTATTTATTTTTGAGAGACGGAGAGACAGAGCACAAGTCGGGGAGGGGCAGAGAGAGAAGGAGACACGCATCCGAAGCAGGCTCCAGGCTCTGAGCTGTCAGCACAGAGGCCGACACGGGGCTCGAACCCATGAACTGTGAGATCATGACCTGAGCCGAAGTCGGACACTTAACCGAGTGAGCCACCCGGGCGTCCCTGGAATGTCTATTATTTAAGTGGCAGACCTGAAACGATCCACTTGTTTTCTTATCCTTATTTTTTTTTTTTTTTTAACGTTTTCCCTCTTCCCTGAGTGTTCCTTCTTACAATTCTGTTTCTATGTCGTGGACATAATATCTTTTCTTACCTGAGGACAGCGGAAGCTGCAGTGCCCACAGTGTCCCCATGAGTCTTACCATTTTAGCTCACGCAGGCCCAATACCTAACGATGGTGTACCATACAGGTAGTAAAACACTAAGGATTTGTTTATGTTGTTAGTTGCATTTTTCAACTTTTAGAATACGTGCCTTTTAATGAATGCAAGGGCTGATTTTATCATCAGCCTTCCCAAATAATAAGCTTTCCATCTTCCCCTGGGATGGGGAGGAGTGGTCCCTGGCAGGACGTTGGTGGGAGAGGGAATCTAGGGCTCTGAGAGACCATTTCATTTACAGGCTCTCTATTCATTTTACTGGCTTTAGCTCTTCCGCCTTTCCAGGAGACTTTCCAAGGCACTACCGGTCAGAACAGCTTATCTCTTTGCGTCCTTTATCACAGGCCTAATTAACCTATTTTCTCACTAGTCTCTAAAATTTGGTTGACATCTGTCATTTGCTGTCTACTCTTCTATTCCGTTTCTGGTCCTGTGGATATATGCCTTTTTTTTGTTTTCTTATCACTTAACTACCATTTTATCAGGGTTTTAGTGACGAGCAGAGTAAAACGTTCGTGTTCAATCCACCATGAACTCCATTGTGCTTATTTTTATAGTCACAGTCTATTTATGGCGTGCAGTATTGGTTTTCCAGTTTGGGCAGTGATAAAAAGTTTTCCTTCAAAAATAAATATGCTTTTCTTTTCCTACAAAAGTGAGGCGAGTTAAAGAAAAATAAATAAATAAGATGCGGGGCATGGCCCAAATCGCGATGGTAATTTGAAAATGACAGAAATTTGAGATTTATGGGAACTCGTGGGTCTGTTGCAGCCAATAAGACAGACTTATCTGCGGGACTCTTCTTGGCCACCCCAGGAGGGAACACTGACATGATGCCGAGGTGCTTATTGGATTCATAGTCTGATGACACCACTGCCCCATAAGTCAAGGTCGAGGTCGGCACGGGAATGTGTGTCCCCTGGAATTTTCCCTGAGACCAACTTCGGAATGGGTCCGTGGGGAAGTGAGTCGGAGTTGGGAACACAACCAAAGTGAGAGAAGGTGGTTTCGGGCCACTCCCCATGGATCCCTCCCTGGTCATTTAGCCCAAGGTTCGGCATGGTTCCTGTCCCACTGGGATGCATTCACTGGGAAAAGCAGGGCTGTGTCTAGGGCCCTGCTAGCAATTGTCCCCAGTCACATTCACAGGGTAGACTCTAGAGACTAGTGTAGGGGCTACTTCCGGGTAGACCTGATATTTCTGCATGCACCACGCGCCAGCTCCAGACAGCTGACCGGTGGCGATGGAAGATGACCCCCATGTTTTCTCACGGAATATCCAACTCCCAAGCTGCCCTTCATGCGTCATGCCCCGCCCCCACCAATCGCAGCACATTGGACTGTATCCACTCTCTTACCCAGCAGAGAGCCCTAGCTGCGGGCAGTGGGGCTGGTCTCCTCTCCTGATTCTCGCCCTTCCATCCTCCAGGGGGGTGAAAAAGGAGGGCTGTACCCCGACTCTGTGCGGAGTAGATGGCCGGGGATGTGAGCGTGCTGTTTGGGCACGTGGTGTGGCGATTAAGGGGCATTGATTCGTCTTTGCGTCTAGTGAAAGGAAATCGTTCCTGCAGCCGCTGAGGTTCTGGCGGCTGATTGCCTGGGGGTTATTTGTTTATTTAAGTGAACAAAGTAATGGGCAGTGGAGATGTCTGAAAATTGCCTGGGTTTGTTCCCTTTTTGCTTACCTGTCCCTCCCGGGTACCATTACTCTCAAGCACCTATTGCGAGGGTGATTTCGCTAATCTATCTGTGTTGGGTTAAATCAATCCGCTCACAGGCTGGGCAACGGGAGTGGCAGCAGAAGGGGGCCGATTTCATCTTTAGGCACAAGTTGAAGAGCCACGAAGGAGGCCCAGTCCTCCCCGGGACCTGGGTTCTACCTCGAAGGCTTGCAATTGTGAAGGCAGGGAAGGTTCCAGCTGGAAAGGAGCGTAGTGCCTCAGTGAGGAAAGAGGAAGCTAAATGGACGGGGTTTGGGGGCGTCTTTATTCCAAGGTAACAGCTTCATCGTCACCCGTTCTCTATTTTGAGTTTCAGGAAAAGATTTGTTAGATAAAAGCTGCTGCTACGCATACCGGCCTGACCCCACCGGCTCATTGTACGGACAGGGCCACCATGCCTCTGAGCGATGAATATTGTCATCCCTTCAGCCTGGGTTTTGGTTTAGGCGGATACAGGCTGTGGGCAATTGTGCTTTCCCAACGTGGCCGTGGTCATATTTCAGGCTTCCGTATGCTTTTTCCAAATTTTTCTGGTCACCGTCAGTATGTGGGGTCTATTTCCCCTCCCCTCGATCCTGGGCCTTTGACTGCCTCAGGGAACGGACCGTGGCGGAGACCCTGCCGCAGAACTGCCGAGGCTAGGACAGAAAAGGTGGGAAGGCTTCCTTCCGGCTTGCTTGCCCCTTTTCTCCACCTCTTTAGACACGTGCTTTTAAAGGCCTGTGCGGTCACATGAGAAGTCCGTCTACCCTTAAGCCTCCACGCTGGAGAGATCTCAAGGAGAGAACACCTCGAGAGATGGTCTAGTGACCCCAGCTTTTCCAGGTCCCCAGCTGGTCAAGCTCACGCACAGGACACATGAGTGAAGAAGCCTTCCAGATGACTCCGGCTCAGTCACGGCTTGACTGTGACTAACGCCACCCTCACCTCCCATGCCAAAACTGCCCAGTTGAGCCCAGGAACCCCCCCAGGACTGGGAGAGATAATGATAAATCATTGCCATTGCTTTAAGCACAATTTTGTGGCCGATTGCTACGCAGCTATAGATAGCCAGAACGTGTTACACCCATTGCAAAAGAGGATGATCAGACATCTTCACCCCTTGAAGGAAAGCTCTAGTATTTTCCCTCTTCGCCATTTTCTCCTCTCACGTCTGTCTGCCCTATAGAGGACAGCTGAGTCTGCAGCCTTGGACTTTCTGAATAAATTCCTTCTATGCCTTCACTTGCTCCAAAGGAGAAGATTCTAGCTGGGCTTCACATTGGTCTTTTCTTGAGGTGTCGGCATATTTCAACAGGGACTGTGCATGCAGGTTAGAGACCCGCTTACTTTTCAGGCTGTACGCTTTCTTGAAAGACCTACTTCATCTGTTTGAATGACCCTTGCTAGTCGCTGTGCTGTCTACCCCAGACATGGTGAGGCAGGTGGAGTTCAAGCCCTACCTTCAAGGGGCTTTTAATCTCCCGGGGGACACGGAGATCACAATGACTAACTTCGGGAGGTGATGCGACACGACAGGTGCCAAAGAGAAATGCAAGCAAGGTGATGTGCAAAGGTGGAGTCAATGGAAAGATCTGGGTGAAGACTGGCCTGGCGGAGTGCACAGGGAGAGGGCATACCAGATAGAAGACGGAAGTAGGACTCAGATGTGGAATTAAGTTTTGGGGGATTAGGGGGACAATATCTAGAGGAGTTAAAAGTGACAGGTGAGATTAGTAGGGAAGAGAAGAGGACTACCATAACAGGGAGGAATGTATTCACGACATCAAAATTAAGCGTTTTGGTTTGCTGAAAGTCACTGAAGACAGTCAGGAGGGGGTGACAGACTAGGAAAATGATGACGGGGTAAACCACGATGGGTAACGTGCCTATGGAGAGGTTCTCAACCTTCTAACAATTGGCAAAATAAAAAGCAAAACACATAGGCAACGTTTCTTAACCATCGAGATTGGTTAAAGAAAATTGAATAGACGTTTTTTTCCAAAGAAGACATCCGGATGGCCAACAGACACATGAAGAGATTCCCAACATGACTCCTCATCAGGGACATACAAATCAACACCACGGTGAGATACCACCTCACGCCTGCCAGTGGAATGGCTAAAACCGAAAACACAAAAAGATGACAAGTGTTGGCGAGGACGTGGAGAAAGAGAAACGCTTGCCCACTGCTGCTGGGAAGGCACCCTGGTGCAACCACTGTGGAAAACGGTTGGAAGGCTTCTCAAAAAATTAGGAATAGAATCACCATGATCCAATAATTCCACTGCACCGAGCAATGTATAGAAATGTTGAACGATTATATTGTACGCCTGAAACTAACATAACACCGCATGTTAATTATCCCTCAATTAACCAAAAGAAAAACTGAACAATGTCTAGCATCGGGAATGATGTGGGCACACAGGACTCCTCCGGGACTGCCAGGGCCATGTAAACTGACATGGCTACTTTGGAGAGGAAGCTGGGAGCACTTCTGAAACGGAGCATGCAGGTATAGACAGACCTCAGGCTGGTGTCGTCTCAGCCCTGGCCTCACTCCCAGAGAAACTGTCAAGGGGAGGGGCGTAAGGATGACCTTTGCTGTGCAGTTTCTGAGGCAGGGAGGTCGAAGTGACCTGGCTGCCCATCCCTAGAGTAATCCCGTCGATCCAACGTGGATGCGTGTGGAACACGAGGCAGCATTCAGAAACGGGTTAGGTCGCTCTTAAAGACACGGAGTTTGGTGGAAAAACGTAGGTAACACAAAGAATTCCCTAGCGCCACACCATTTATACCATCGTGAAAGACTACGTATCCAACAGGTGAGTAGGGATGCCTCAGGGGAGGTGAGGGACAGGTAGGGGGCTCAGAGACTTGAACAAACAAAAGACCCCTGATACAGTCAGCCACTTCCCGAAGAGTAAACTATCTCAATTCTTTGTACTTGAATTTAGAAAGAACAACAGGAAGGAAGCAATAAAAAAAACGACACCTCGCGGAAGTCGGGGGGTCAATGGATGGGTTTTGAATGGGCGGAGGCTGCCACCCGGGGGGCGGGTAGCTTCAGGGCCACTGTCATTTTAGAGACCTATGGGGTAATCTGCGTCCCTCAAAGAAAGGTGAAGCCATTCGCTGCGCGCTCACGTGGAGGCTTCTGGAGGCTTGCGGTCCCTTTGGGGAAGATTTCCGTGGTTAAAATGGCCTGGTGCCTCTAGGGGGAAGCAAGCGTTATCTGCAAAAGTCACTTCTGTGAAACTGGCTCTTCCTCTGACAGGGGCGGATAAATGAAGCCTTCCTGTAATTGTATGTAAATTGGGCTTCTAAAGTGCTTGAAAAGTTTGGTGTCTGGAGCTGGCTAAATGTCACCCCCTGCAAGTTTCTTCACCCTCTTAATTTGCCTAGTAAATCCCTTTTTTTCAGAGTGTGAATTACAGTAAAAGAGGTTTATCTCCCCAGCAATCTGTCAACCAGGCCTGGGGGGGAGGGGCGGTGCGGGACCAGCAAAATGATAATGGATGTCGCTGCTGGTGACCCCTTACTTCTTGCCGCAGGCTTCTGAGTCATCTAAGAAAGTTGAAATGAATTTCTGCGGAGTCTTAGCATTAAGTAGACAGGACAGAAACCAAGCCTTTGAACGTTGGCCTTGCGTGGGTGGTGGTGCGTGTTCAGTCGGGGATTCGGTTTGCCCGAATGCCCGTCCCCGCTGCCACGGGCTCACGAGCGGTTCTGACGCATGGAACCTGCCACTGCGACGTTCCAGCTCATGGAGCTTTCCTGAGTGCTGTCTTCTGATAATCGGTGACTAAGAATGAAAATCATGGAGGAACGCTCTTGCTTTCTGGCACAGCTCGGTCACCTCGTGGTGGACGAAAGACGGCCACGGAGTCTTGTCACTCTTTGAGAAATGGAAACTGCTTCTCTGCCCCGTGAAGGCCTGCCTCGGGCTGCTTCACCCCGGGACCGTGACAGAAGTGACGAGGAGCAGTCCAGGCCTGGATGTAAGAGTGCCGGTGACTTCCGCCGTGGCTCTCTTGTAGCCCTCGCTCTTGGGATCCAACCACCACCTGAGGGAGCCCAAGCTGGCATCACCGCCACGTGGGGAGAGAGAAGGCCCAGGCCACCTGCCATCTTTGCTCAGGACCCAGGCACGGGAGAGAAGCTCTCTAAGGTGACGCGCGCCCAGTCACCACTTGGCCGAATCCGTGTGAGGGATCCCAGGCCAGGACGACGCCACCAACTCAACTCCATTTAGCTAGCTTTTGTGGTTATTTTTTTATTTAAAAACTTTCATGGTGTTGGGGCATCTGGGTGGCTCGGTCGGTGAAGCATCCAAATCTTTGGCTTGCGTCCTGATCTCACGGTTCCTGGGTTCGAGCCCCGCGCCGGGCTCCGCGCACGCAGACAGTGCGGAGCCTGCTTGGGCTTCTCTCTTTCTCCCTCTGTCTTTCTCTGCCCCTCCCCTGCTCGCACTTGTGCTCTCTCACTCTCTAAATAAATATACAGACTTGAAAAAAATGTTTTTGTTGTGTTAAAATACACACGACATAAAATTTATCGTTTTGACCATTTTTGGAGACACGCAGTTCGGTGGCATTAAGGGCATTCACGTTTTTGTACAACCGTCACCAGCAATCATCTCCAGAACTTTTTCATCTTCCCAGACTGAAACTCTGTCCCCGTTAAATAATAGATTCCCATTCCCTCTCCCTCCCGCCCCTGGTAACTGCAGTTCTATTTTCCCTCTGTGGATCTCACTACTCTGGGTACCTCATGTAAGTGGAATAATCCTTGTGGGTTTTGCTTTTATGTTTTATAAAACCTCTTACCCACTGTGATGGTTAATTTCATGTGTCACTTGATTGGCCCAGACAGCTGGTCAAACATTATTCCGGGTGTTTCTGTGAAGATGTTTTTGGATGAGATTAACATTTAAATTGGTAAGCTGAGTAAAGCAGACTCCCCTTCACAATGCAGGTGGGCCTCATCCAATCAGTGGAAGGTCTGAATAGAACGAAACGCTGACCCTCCTCCCAGGAAGAGAGAGTTCTCCTGCCCGATGACCTTCAAATTGGAATATCGGTCCTTCCTGCTTGATGGTTTTCAAACTGGGACATCAGCTTTTCCTGGTTCTGGAATAGCTTCCAGCCTTTGGACTCAAACTGAAATAGGGGTTCTGCAAAGTTTGGACTCACCGAGCCTCCATAATTTGTGAACCAGTTCCTTGTAATTATCTGTGTGTGTGTGTGCGTGTCCAATAACTTCTATTTCTCCTGAGAACCATGATTAATACATTCACAATGGTCCGAATTGAGATTTTTGCTGCAACAGAGACTATTTGGAAACCAAGTTGGGTGTAATGTCTCTAATTCACGTGTGATATATTTAGCCGTAGATGTCTCCCGGGGGCTTCCTTGCTGGGAAAAAAGAAGCCGTGTTTTCTAGGAGGCGCCTAAGGGAAGACTATGGATGTTGTCCCATTTCCAACTGAAATGTCTGTCTCCCAGGTATGACTTCAAATCCTCCTTATTCAGGCCTGTTGTCAGTTCAACAGGAACAGACACCCAGAGAAAGGGAAAGCGAGGGTCAGGGGCCCAAGAGGTTCAGATTTAGAATTCCTACATTTTTTTTAAGTTTATTTATTTATTTTGAGAGAGAGAGAGAGAGAGTGGGAGGGAGGGAGCGAGTGGGGGAGGGGCAAAGAGAGAGGGAGACAGAGAACCCCAAGCAGGCTGTGCACTGTGAGTGCAGAGCCCAATGCTGGGCTCAAACTCAGGAACCGTGAGATCGTGACCTGAGCCGAAGTCAGATGCTTACCCGGACACCCCTAGAATTACTACACTTGTCTGAGTGTGGTCAACAGGCTTGTGTCAAGCCTTGCTGCCCTTTGTAGTTCATTAAAGAAGCCTTGAGGGGCACCTGGGTGGCTCAGTCGGTTGAGCGTCCGACTTCGGTTCAGGTCAAGATCTCACAGCTCATGAGTTCGAGCCCTGCATCGGGGTCTGTACTGACAGCTCAGAGCCTGGAGCTTGCTTTGGAGTCTGTCTCCTTCTCTCTGCCTCTCCCCCGCCCATGCTCTGTCTGTCTCTCTCTCTCTCAAAAATAAAGAAACACTAAAAAAATTTTTTTAAGAAAAGAAAAGAAAGAAAGAAAGAAGCCATGAGTCCGGTACAGATTCTATGGGGGTTCTACCCATCATTCTTACCCTTCAAGAAAGTGGAAGACGCTCCTTCCTGAAATACACTGAAATATTTTGTCTTCATATCTGCCTACACATGCGCTGTATTCTCCCTGCCTGAATTCCTCTTTGGTGAAGTCCTGCTTTGCCACATGAGAAATGAAGTCAACAAACATAATCGGCTCCGTGCCATTCTAACTGTGCCTGCTCTCGTGTTCTTCTTAAATGGTCTCAGGTGTTCTCATCTCTGTATTGGTCAGACCAGAAAGGCAGAGTCTAGTCTAAGTATTATAAACAGTAAGAATTTAGTGTAGGGGTTTGGTTTGCACGGGTGATGGAAGAGGTGAGAAGCCCAAAGGGCCAGAGGAACAATCTGAGATTAGAAATTGCAGGAATCCGGGGCGCCTGGGTGGCTCAGTCAGTTGACCGTCCGACTTCAGTCAGGTCATGATCTCGCGGTTTGTGAGTTCGAGCCCCGCGTCGGGCCGTGTGCTGACAGCTCAGAGCCCGGAGCCTGCTTCGGATTCTGTGTCTCCCTCTCTCTCTGCTCCTCCCCCATTCACACTCTGTCTCTCTCTCAAAAAGAAATAAATGTAAAAAAAAAAAAAAAATTAAAAAAAAAAAAGAAATTGCAGGAATCCACCGCCACCTCTAGGAGTGGGGGAGGGTTGTCAAAGGGAGGAGATGGACTGCTGGAATCCAAGGTAGAAGCTGTTGGGTAGATCCTGGAACCACCCGGGGCACCTCCATTGGCTGAATGCAGCCAGAAACCAAGAGATAGGGGAGTCTGGGGTGCGTCCTGCAGGGGGGGAGCAGTCTTCCAGCCATCGGGAGCAGAGGGGAGCACAGGAGGGGTGAGGGAGGGCCCTGAGAGCACGCAGCCTCCTAAATTAAGACCGAGCCCCAAACAGGTACCCTAGTCACACAGGACCAAACACCAAACAAGAACAGAACCTTTTTTTTTTTTTTTTAACATCAGCATTTCAAGATTCACAGAAGGACCAGACTTGGCGAGTCACCTCTGGCTTCCTCATCTGCTGGCTGTGTGACGTGGGGTGAATTTTTCCATCTCTCTGAATCCCAGTTGTAAATGAGGATAATTACGGTACATTTCTCCAAACACGTCAGGAGATCTTGCAGGGGAAAAGACCAGATTTGAAGTGTGGCTTCTCACATTTACGCAGAACGTGCAGGCGGGAATAAAGGGCCCCAGGGTGAGCTGGGGGGCTTCCTTACCCCCGTGGACACGTGCCTTCCACTGGCTCTCTAGTGTGAATAAACGCACGCTTTTGCACCTACTATTTACTCCGTTATACAGGCACTTACCCATCAATAACAGTGATTTGAGACATAAAGACGATACATAAATATGATATCCTCTTACCTCCACCCCCCTTACCACCTTCCAGAAAATGCTCTGGAATTCAGAAAAGAAGGTCCTTACACTCCCAAGAAAACCAACTTCAAAAGGCTATATTACATTTGAAAAGACATTCAAGTATACATTTTGAAAATAAAGGGAGTCACGGTAAACGAGGTCAGATATACATTTGAAAAGAAATTCAAATGTCCCTTTAGAAAAAAAAGGAGGCCCTGGCTTCCTTCAGAAGCACAAAGGAAGCGAAACCTGGAAGGTTTGTAAGGGGTCCTAGGGGTTGTTCTAGGAGGTGCAAGTGGAAGCATACTTTTTGTTTTTTTAAATGTTTCAATTTTCTAATGTGTGACAGGAAGTTTTGTTCATTTTGAAGGGGCTGATTTTAATATCAGAGGGTTAAATGGGATCGTGTAAAAAGCACAGGGTCTGGGAGGGGGAAAAGTGCTTAAAAATGCTAAAGCAGCATCATTATCGTGTGTGTGTGTGTGTGTGTGTGTGTGCGCGCGCGCGCGCGCTCTCATGCGCGTGTGATTTTAAGGAGTGTGAATTGGTGGCTTTTCTCCTCTGCGGCCGTTCTTTTCAGGATGTCTAAGGTGATAGGAGAATTGGGGCAGCACGGGTAGGAGGGAGCGAATGCGTGGCTACAAAATTTTTGGCAGCCCTGGAGCGAGACATATTTTCTGTGGCAATCAGTTGGAGGTGTGAGACAAGCGCGTTTGGCTTGTTTTTAAACTTCAGCAGTTAACATGCCAACGTTTGCTATTAATTCTCACACACCAGAGCTAGTCAAGTCTGTGCACATGCAGGTGCCACTCACTTGCATGCTGTGGGCTTCGTGGAACCATGCCTGGTTCACCCAAGGTCGGACGTCACTCATGGAAAATCATTCGTGTTTCTGTGGATGTTGGTTGCCGTGAATGTTCCAGGCACCAGGCTGGGAGCCCTGAGTGTCAATGTTACAAAAATAACTTTGGGGCTTGTCTCCAATGCCTTTTTCTCAGTTTCAAGATAACTCGCAGCTCAGCTCAGAGGGCACTAGACTCATTTTCTTGGCGAAGGTCTGGCAAGATTTTCCAGGGAGCTGGCTTACTCTCTTTGCCAAGGGAAGGTGAGGTAGGAAGGGACCAGAGATACTTAGGCCCTCTTGTGATCGACAGATAAATCCTCCCTTGTGAGTTTTCTCCCCTTGGGGTAGCTGGGTAACCCAAACCCATCCTCCAAACTCGAGTCTGGCCAACCAGTGTCCAAAGGCTCAAGTCAACGCCAGCTCCAGCTCCTGGGTGCAGATGAGGACTAGAACATTCCAGGCTTGGCCCTCACAGATGTCTTTGATGGCCATCAATTCTTGCCAGGTCCAGCTCTGGGAACCCTACACAAACAGCTGCCATTGAAATTCACCTGTTATTTTCATTTATTCATGTATTGTTTTTAAAGCAGCAAAACCTTGGGGTGCCCGGGGGGCTCAGTGGGTTAAGCGTCTGACTTCGGCTCAGGTCATGAACTCAGAGCTCATGAGCTCAAGCCCCACATCGGGCTTTGGACTGACAGCTCAGAGCCTGGAGTTTGCTTCTGATTCTGGGTCTTTCTCTCTCTCTGCGCCTCCCCTGCTTGTGCTCTCTCTCTCTCTCTCTCTCTCTCAAAAATAAATAAACATTAAAAAAAATTAAAGCGGAAAACCTTTTCTCTGAGCATCTCATCACTCTTTGGTGCCTGTTACCCAGCATGGCTTAAAGGCTCAAGGAGGGAAAATGAACAACCTTGTCAAGAGAAGAAAGGGATACTCAAAGTTCCAAGATTTTAGCTGAAGAAAGGCAATCCCACGTTCCCTGGTGAAAGAATCTAGAACTTAGAAGAACCGGCTTTATGTCTCATTTTGGTTCACAACATTCATCCCCCTGGGTGGCTTATGTCATCTCGCATAGGTCATTTGTCTTCCCCACCTGTTTCCTCATCTGTCACACGTGAATAATCATAGCACGGCTCCCACCAACCACGCGCGGGGGGGCGGGGGGGGCACAGCAAGGATTTGGTGAGAATGTCAACAGTGCTTTGTCAACTTGAAAGTGTGGCCACATGAAAGGGATTATTATCTTGTAATTAGTATTATTAGGCATTGTTCCTGCCCAGGTTGTTTTCACTGTAGTTGGGGAGATAAGACAGCCAGTGAAATGGTGAGGCCCAAGACGGCATCTGATTAATTGCAGGTTAGTTTGGTGCCCGCTGTATACAAGAATAAGACCTAGAAGAATATTCGAGGGAAGCTTCAAGAAAGTGGCAGTCCGGTCTGTAGGGTCCTCAGTCCTCGAGGTGACCAGAGGAGTGGGAACTGGCTGGGATATAAAGTCTGGAATGGTGGGGGAAATGATTGCTGCTGAATGATTTTCTCCAAGGGTAACGGTCATGGGGATCCTGGGGCCACGTCCGCGATGCTCCGCCTTCCAAACTTGCGCACCTCTCCCTGACCTTGCACATCCTGGGGGATTCTGAGGGAGTTTCCAAGATTCCCTCTGATTCATACTGTGGTTTCGCTGGGGGCAGCCAGGCCTGGCGAAGTTATCTTGTGGCCACCAAAGACGTGGATGCAAGTGTGAGTTTTGTTTGCCCCCAGACATGTGACTTTAAGCAAATTTTTCATTCCCTGACCTTGAGAAGCAAGCTCCCGTAGACCCCTTCTCTCAGGTTGGTCTCAGTCAGATTCTGACACTTCTGCTCATCCTTTGGGTCCACGTAGCCACGGAAAATGAGGTTAATTTTGGTCCTCTTGGGTAGAGAAAGCATGATTCCAGAGAGTCACAAATGAAGAAGCCCACCCAATGCTACGATCCAAGCTGAAAATAAGACAACGTTGTTTCTCTTCCGTATCTTTTGCCTGGTAGTTCTCAGACTCTCAGCTCAAAGAACTCCCAAGTTATCTAGTCATTGTTTGTCTTTGTTTTTCTTTTATGCAACAAATATCACTGAGTTCTTGCTATACGCCAGGCTCTGGGCTAAGTGCCGTAGATTTCATGATAGTTAAAGTTGACCATACCCTTGCCTTCCTGTAATTTATACTCTAGGGAGGGACAGAGACAACACTTAACTGAATACATACTTAATATTTCAGGTGACTAAAGGGTCTTTGAAAGAAATAAACTGGGAATATCTTAGACTTGAAGGTTGCTTTTGGACGTTCGGAAGACTTCCATGAGGCAGAGGCGTTTGAGCTGAGAGCTAAAGTCTAAGGAGGAAAACTTAGGTGAAGAGTTGGGAGAGAGAAGCATGGAGAACGACACGTGTAAAGGCCCGGAGGCAGCCAAGGGTTTGGAATGTTTAAAGAGTTCGGAGCAATCCGTGTGGCTGAAGAGGGAGAAGAGGGGGAAGATAGGAAGGTGGGAGGAGGAAGCAGGGCCAGGTCATCATGGAAACTGAGGTGTGGACCGTGTTCCATAGCTACTAGGAAGTCATTCAAGGGTTTCAGGTATAGACGTGATATGAAGTTCAGGTTGGAAGTTTCTTCCTTAGGGCTTCCAACATCCCCTGTAAGTCCCGCATCGTAGCACTCACGGGCACTTAGCATAACTGCCTGGTTCCTTGGGCTCCCCCACACCCTGACCCACTAGAATGTGCGTTTCTCGAAGGCAAGCTCTGTGACCCTTTCCTTGCTGAGTCTCTAGCAACTAGTCCAGTGCTATTCCAGCATATTGATTGAATTGAACCAAACTGGAAAAGATAACTAAAATGCTCAGGGAGCAGACGGCAGACGCCAAAGGAATCCTATGCTCAGCGTTGAAGGGGTTCAAAGCAGAAGCCCATCGCTTCCAGTCGGAGTAGTCAGGGGAGGCTGCCTGGGAGAGGGGGCCTTGAGCCAGAGACCTAAAAGATGAGGGGGATGTAGGTAGGGGCAAGGGAGGAGAATCTAGGCAGATAGCGCCATGCGTCCAAAGATTGCCAGCCTCTTAAAGAATTAAAACCCGGTGCATGCTAATTTCACCAAGCTTCCAAAGCTACGGGGACTGAAATATACACAGCAGACGATTCTGGGAGAACTGCAGGAGCACAGGCTACCTCCAAGCGCATAGATCCACCCTCCGGGTTCATGCAGTTGATTGCGCAAGCCCTGGGTGGGAGGGGGAGGGTTCAAAAAAGAGTCTCCCGTTCCATCATCTGGTAAATCTCATCCTCAGCCTTGACAGCAAAACCACCAACCAGTCCCATCCCTCAAAACGTCCCAATATTTCTTGATAGACACTTTTGTTGTCTTATGTGCAATAGAATTGTAATCACCTGTATTTAAAACTAATGGATTTGAAATAACCTGCAGGCTTCCACTTTAATGAGAGTTAGATTAATGAAAAAGGACCTTTTGCCTCAGATTGCATGACAACATTTTCAAATTACATTCCTGGAACAGAGAATTCACTTATTCAGAGTAATTGGATGCTGACTTGGGTTAATACGTACAATGTCCTTAAATGAAAATGTTCTATTGTAAGTGGAACTGTATGATACCTGAGGCTTTCTCAATAGATTTGGTTGGGCTCTGAGTTAATTATACTGCATGCTATTTTTTGAATGAATTCAAGCATGAATTCTACACGGTAGAGATTGGGATAATTATATTCAATTCTGTTCGGTGCCCCGCTGAAAGAATTGACCTTTTAGATAAAACGAGTCTCCTGAGCAAGAAACCTGAAGAAAGTCTACACAAAGCCGGGGACGGAAGAGCAGAGAAAGTCTTAAGTAAGAGGGGAAATGGGGGCGGGGTGGGGGAGGCGAGCTCAAGGGCCAGTAGCATCAGCAAGATTGATTTTTTGTCACGGGAAAGTATTTCTGTTTTGTAGCTTGTTTTGTATCCTTGGTACATAAAGGTATAATTTAAAACCATTGATTTTACTAAGCTGTTTTCTCATCAGTAACACGGCTAAAAAGTAGCAGCATGAAGAATGAGAAGCGGACAAAAAGCAATTTCTGGAAGATCTCCGGTGCGAGGCCCCCAGGAAGGAGCAGGGGGGGGCCCCGCACAGTCCTGACCGCTAGGCTCTCCTGCCCGGCACCGTGCCTTGGGGCTGAGTGTGGCCTTAGAGGTCAGACCGCCGGGGCTCTAAGTCTGGCCCTCCTGCATGCTAGCTGTGTGGCTTCAGACTCCATGCTTACCTTCTCTGGGCCTCAGTTTCCTCATCTGCCAAATGGGGGTGAACCTCGCAGCGTTGCAAGGAGGATTAAACAGCTATAAAACACTTTGCATGGTGTGAGTGCCCAGGAACTATTCATACCATGCTGCTTGGTTGTGAAATCTCTCTCCCCGAGGATGAGGGAAAAAAAGACAACCCATTAAGAGGATTAAACGCATGAGGAGGATTAAAAATACTTCGCCCCTTGGGGAGAGGAGGAAACTGGAAGGAGGGGGACCTTCTGGACACCGGGTGTCAAAGAGGTGTCCTTTGAAGGCCTGCCACAGGACGGGGTGAGATAACCCAGCTCCCTTGGCCATGCTAGTCAGAGGGCAGCCCGGCGCTCCCAGCCAAAGGGAGGCTCCTCACTCCAGCAGATTTCTTGAAAGGAGGGGAGGCAACCGTGTGTTGCCTCTTTGGTCCAAGCTCCCCAGTTAATAAACCTCACTATTCCAGGTATAGGAACCAGCCTCATAACCCACGCAGTGCCCGTCTTTAAGCAAGTCCCGGGCTCTGACCACCGGCGGGGGCAGAAAAATGACTTCATCCTTCGATGGGATTCTTTCAGTGCTGGTGAAACTCGCTTTCCTGACAGTGTGGCCACGCTCCCCGGCCTGGCCGTGTCTATAGTCCCCCTTCCCGGTGAGGGTTTGGCGACCCCCTTCTATCCATAACCTAACCATCCTGCTACGGATTATCTGTTTCTCTCACACCGTCCTCATCAGCTTCCTGGCGCTTCTCTAACAAATCGCCACAGACTTGGTGGCTTAAAACAAAAGATACGTATCCTCGCAGCTCACGGGCCCCAAGTCTGAATCGGCGTCATCGGTCATCCCACGGCGTTGGTCGCGGTCCCTCCGGAGACTTTAAGAGACAAACCGTCTCCTGCCTCTTCCAGCTTGTGGTGGGTGCCTGCCTTCCTTGGCTTGTAGCTACCTCCCCCCGACCTCTGCCTCTGTGTCTGGGTCCAATCTCCTTCTGCCTCTCTCTTAAAGGATGCTTGTGAGGCCATTCAGAGCCCCCTGGGGTAACCAGAGAGGGAGACGGAGGACCCCAAGCGGGCTCTGCGCTGACGGGCTGACAGCAGGGAGCCCGACACCGGCCCCGAACCCGAACCCAAAAACCGTGAGATCGTGACCTGAGCGGAAGTCAGACACTCAACCGACTGAGCCACCCGGGAGGCCCTCATCTCAAGATTCTTAATCACATCTGCAAAATTGTTCCCATGTAAGATAGCATGCGTAGGTTCCAGGGATTAGGACCTGGCATCTGTAAGGGCCACCATTCAGCCCACTACACCGGCTCCCAATTTTGTCTCTCTCTTCTGTTTCTCAGGAGACGTGAACCTGGTCAGTACCCAGCTTTCTCGTCTTGGGCCGGGAAGCATTCATTGGCCAGTGAGTTGGTAGGGGCTTCATGGGCCCTCACCCCTGCCCACCGTTTCTTCTCGGGGAGTTATTCTTCTAACCACCTCTGAGGGTTCTTCAGGAAGGTCCCAAGTTCTCCCTTTCCCCCCTGGGTAACACCTGTGGTTTGCAGTTGCAAAAGCCTGGTTTTCCTTTGGGGAAACCAGCGCCCTGTGCCGTGGAATGTAGCTCTATCCATGCGGTTTGAAAGGGATTAGCCTTCCCCGGCTCAACCCCAACGTGCCCTGAAAAATACTACTTACAACTTGCTGGTGACTTGGTAAGTCTTGGCCAGAATATATGGTGACTGATGTGAGATCCATCGTGGCCAATCAGAGCACTGCATTCCCCCTGCCCAGGGTGAGTACTTCTGGGGTGGGTGGGTGACCCAAGTCCCGTTGAGACTCAGACCTGGACTTCCGCCGGAACTGGTGGAAGAGGGGGCTCTCTTTCTCTCTGATGGACTTGAAGCTGGGGGCACGTAAGCCCACGGTGCCAGGTGCTGCTCCGTGGGGGGATGTGCCCCCAAAATGGAGCCAGCTGGGGGAAAGAAGAACTGAAATATGGAGGACAAATCTGAGATCCAATGACCGACTTGCAACCTCCTGGATCCAGCCATGCCTGAAATCCTGTCTAGCCTGGACTTTTTAGTTGTGTGAACCACACATCACCAACACCCGCCCCCTTTATTTTCAGCTTAAGTTAGTCGGAGTTGGGTTTCCGTCACTGACGTCTGGGAGAATTCTCGCTGACACGTTTACTAGTAGTCAATTGCTTGAGTCTAAGCAGGAGACACTCAACATCACCCGGGTCTAATGCCCCCCTGTTCTGTGCTCAGTACTACGTCGGGGCCTCACACAGGAAAAGAGAAAGACTCCATTTCTCCTATCGCAGGCTTTTTCCTCGAATTAGGGTGCCCAAGGACTCAGGAAATAAGTGAGGTCATGCCTCTGGGTGATCTAACTCATGTTGGTTTTCCTTATAGCTTTGGGAGCCTCTTTACTCTGACCTGCACATCTTTTTTTATTGTGCATGAGATATCAAGCCCTACCTTAGCCCTTCTAACACAGTTGGATTTTTCCTCTGTATGTCTGGGGGTTCAACATTAAAATTTTTTTTTCATGTTTATTTTATTTTTGAAAAAGAGGGAGTGGGAGAGGGGCAGAGAGAGAGGGAGACACAGAATCGGAAGCAGGCTCCAGGCTCCCAGCTGTCAGCACAGAGCCCGACGCGGGGCTCGAACCCACGGACCGCGAGATCCTGACCTGAGCCGAAGTCGGACGCTCAACCGACTAAGCCACCCAGGCGCCCTGAGAGGGGTTCAGCATTGCAACAATCTCTCCGATTGATTGAAATCAGTGGGGCCTCACTCATGGCCTAAAGAGGGCTGGCTTTGGCCTGAAGAAGCTTGGGACCCATGAGGATCTACTTCTTCTCTGCTAGTGTCATACAAATATGAACTATATTGTTCCTTTTGCTTTTTAGAATGGTCACGATTGCCGTAGGACAAACTGGGGAGCTGTGAGGGGCGCTTCGTGAAAAGTCTCAGCTCCTTGTATTCTCTTCCCAGTTCTGAGCATTAACCACCTTCTGACTTTGGGCACTTTTGGCCCTCACCTTTTGGGGTTTGACTCCATTTTTTTTTTTTTTTTCTTCAACGTTTTTATTTATTTTTGGGACAGAGAGAGACAGAGCATGAACGGGGGAGGGGCAGAGAGAGAGGGAGACACAGAATCGGAAACAGGCTCCAGGCTCTGAGCCATCAGCCCAGAGCCTGATGCGGGGCTCGAACTCCCGGACCGCGAGATCGTGACCTGGCTGAAGTCGGACGCTTAACCGACTGCGCCACCCAGGCGCCCCGACTCCATTTTTATAAAGTAATCTCTGGGGCACCCGGATGGCTCATTCGGTTAAGCTTCCGACTTCGCCTCAGGTCATGATCCCATGGTTCGTGGGTTCAAACCCCGCACTGGGTTCTCTGCTGTCAGCACAGAGCCCACCTTCGACCCTCTATCTCCCCTCTGTCTCTGCCCCCCCCCCACTCGTGTGCATGTGCTCTCTTGCTCTCTCTCTCTCTCAAGAATAAATAAACATTAAAAAAAAATAAAGCAATCTGTGTTCCCAATGTGGGTCTCCAACTCACGAACCCGATATCACGAGTCACATGCCCTACCGACTGAGCCAGCCAGGCACCCCTGGCTCCTCATTTCCTAAACGAAACCTTTGAACTTGGTCAGGGTTGGCATCATCCATGTCTTACTGGTCCCCGTGTCCATGCCACACATCTCCGGTTCTTCGCTGCTCTTTCTGGTTGAACCCGAACACGGCCTCAGCATCCTTCTCAACACTGAGCTAGATGATCTTAAAGTTTCTTCTAAACCTTACTTGCATGATCCTAAGGCTGTTTGGACCCCTTTCACTGAATGTAGTTTTTAAATCTTGAGTTGGCAACTTGCCCCTTTTTCATCAATAACGGTGGTGGTTCATTTGTCCAGAGACGTGGGGTGGGGATAGAGACCCTGTGTCCTCTTTCTGGATCCCGGAGTGTCATCCGCATAGCTCAGTAGTGACAGGGTGGCTCTCTAACAGCAGAAGAACCCTATTCCCATAGCTCTGCGGAGTTCTGGAGGCAAAAACCTCCAGCAATTAATTTCATCACACACTTAACATAATTAGTCGGGTTTACGTATAAGGACCCACATTTGTGACTCAAATATTTCCATCGTTTTCCCTCTTCCTCCAAAGGTTCCAGTCCCTTAAATTTGTACATTATCTGCGACTGATATGTCATTTATCTAGAGAATACAGTTGTCATTCACTTCATTTAATTAGCTTATGGGTTCTAAATTATCTGCTACCATAAAATGTGATTTTATACTGCAGATTACACAAGTTTTCAGAAATTTAATATGCCACTTTTAATTGGTGAAGAGTACCCTAAAGGATTCATAATATTTTTTTTTACTGCACTTGCATTTAGGCTCAAGAGAGAGAGACAGACTGAAGATGTTTAGTAAGAAATAGGATTTGGGTCAGTGAGATTGGTGATGATTTATTTGGAAGAAGGCAAATCCGAAAGGATGCGGTTGTAAATATAGCCATCAGAGGATTGCGTTTGAGCCGTGAGACCAGTGAGTTGAAAACTGCATATCTTCTGGTTTTCAGCCCACAGTTCGTCATTTTGATGGGCTAACAACATATTTATGGCGCATGGCTCCAAGTTTGCAGTGATGACGAAGAATAATCTACTTTCTGCTCTGTTTTTCCAACCATTAAATCCATAATCTTCTGTGTATATGGTACTACCACACCTTCCCTAAATACATTCTTGGCCTTATTGATGCTTCGGCTCAGTTGTACAGCTGGGCGGCCGTTTGTTCGGCCAAAGCAAACGGCTTCTGTTTGATCCTTCGACTATGGAAATGCCGTACACGGTGAGGTTACGGTCATAATAAAGGGACTGGGTTATTGGGAGCAACTTCAAGGATTTCCACGCTCATCTGTCTTAATGTATTGCAAGCAAAAGTATATAAAACATGACAATGGGCATAAAAAGTCAAGAGCCTTAAAGAGAAGGTTTGGAAAGAGTCAAAGGTCAGGGAATGTGGGTGAAGCTGTGAGGTCTCCATGCCCCTCCGAGATCCTGTCCCTCTCTCTCTCTCTCTCTCTCTCTCTCTCTCTTTCTCACCAGGTCCTGATTATCCTATAAAATCTGCAAGGTACAGAGCCCACACTCACATTATGACCCACTCTTCTGAGTTAAGGCATTGAAAGTCTCTGTCAGAAGCAAATGTCGAGCTAGGGTTAACTCTTAGTACTTTCGTGGTAATTAATTTTATTGGCTAAGCTTGGCCATGAGAAACAGACTCTAGCCTGAAAGGTTTTCCTGGGGGAAGAGACAAAAGAGCAGACTTTGTTGGTGGGATGGGGCAAGACCGGGACTTGAGAAGCCCAAGCTGGGAGTCTGAAAGAAGGGAGGTGTGCAAAATAAGAATCCTAACGCTATTAGGAATAGGTCACAATGCGTAATCACGGTGCTAATCCCACACACAACGTTTTATTGAGTACCTGCTATGTGCCAGGCACCGTGCTGGGCTCTTGGCTCTATCAGCCCCTAAATCCGAGGTCGCTGATGCTCTCCCCGGTCATTCCCTCCCTGATGGAACATCCCCTCCCTGGGGCCTGATCCTGGTATGCAAGAGGGAGGCAGAAGGGAGTAAGAAAGACACAGATTCTGTTGCAGGCAGGTGGCAGGGAATCTCTTTCCGGGCTTCATATTCTAGCTCCTTCTGATTCTCCTCCTCTAGAATATACCCATCCTTTGTTTTCAATAGGTGTACGTGGAGCGTGGATCCTCAACAGCCCACTTTCTTTTCCAACCTTAAAATATTTTTGCCTTTTCTAATGAAAAGTCCATGTATGGCCTCATTTTATTTATTTTTAATTTTAAAAAATGTCCATTTATTTATTTTTGAGAGAGAGAGAGCGTGAGTAGAGAAGGGCAGCGGGGGGGGGGGGGGACAGAGGACCCCAAGCAGCCTCGGCGCTGTCAGCGCAGAGCCCGACGCGGGGCTCGAACCCACCAACCGCGCGATGGTGACCTGCGCGGAAACTAGGAGTCGGGCGCTTAACGGAATGAGCCACCCAGGTGCCCCATGGATGGCCTCACTTTAGAAAAACTAAACAGAGAGACAAGCAAAAGAAAACAATAAAGATGATTCTTGAGCCCACGACACAAAGGTAGAAAACAGCGACGTACGTGTTGGCGCATACGTGCACGAGCGTATACACACGCGTTCACGTGCAAACGAGTTATATTCGCTTTCACACTTAGCAGGAGGGGAAATACCGATGCAGTGGTTTCATCTCAATCTCTCTGACCCTCAGATTTCTCGCTGAGTAAAGGGGCCAGATCACAGTGCCTTCCTCACGTAATTTTTGTGAGGAAGGAGGCTGGTAAGGAATTCAGCAGAAAAGGGCCGCGTGTCTGATAAATGTTATCCACAATTGTTATTATTATTAAAACTGTAACATGAACAGCCTTCAGTGTTATCGTATGTTCGTGCACAGCATCTCTTTACAACAATTTTATTGTTTTTGCATTATCCAAGTAAATATGCTTGTTTATAAAAGTAGAGATAAAAATAAGCCAGAAAACCACCCACGATCCCATTGATGAAGAGATGACTGTTGTCTCACTTTGCATATTTGCAAGTTCATTTAATCTATATACACATCTGAGCCTGTGCAGCACACGGTCATTTTAAACCCTGCTTTTTCCCCTTTAAAAAATTAGGTTGTAGGCGCGCCTGGGTGGCTTAGTCGGTTAAGTGCCAGACTTCGGCTCAGGTCATGATCTCATGGTTCGTGGGTTCCAGCCCCGCCTTGGGCTCTGTGCTGACAGCTCAGAGCCTGGACCCTGCTTCAGATTCTGTGTCTCCCTCTCTCTCTGCCTCCCCTTGCCCACGCTTGCACTCTATCTTTCTCTCTCTCTCTCTCTCAAAAAATAAATAAACATAAAAAAAATTTAAAAATAGGTTGTGAACATTATCTCATGCGATTATGGGATTTGCTGCACACAGAAAATCCCAACGGCTGAACCACAGTCCATAGACAAGATTTAACGTAATCTACTGAGCCAATCCTCTATCACAAACATTTAGTCTCTTCCCCAAATTTTGCTTTCTTACACAATGTTGCCATGAGCAGCCCTGTAAACAAATCCTTGGGTCTTACTAGAATACACTCCTGGGGGCGCCCGGGTGGCCCAGTCTGTTAGGCGTGCAATTCTTGGTTTCAGCCCACGTCACGATCTCGTCGTTCGTGACTTCGAGCCCCGCGTTGGTCTCTGCCACGACCATGTGGAGCCTGCTTGGGATTCTCTCTCTCCCTCTCTCTCTCTGTCCCCCTCTGTTCGCTCTCTCTGTCTAGCTCAAAATAAATAAATAAACTTAAAAAAATTTTTTTTAAAGAATACATTCCTAGGATTGGGATTTCTGGGTCAAAGTGTTTGCAGGTCTTTAAGGCTCTTGATGAACGGTTCCCACACGCTCTTGGGGCTGCGGGGCAGAAACACAAGGCAGCCCTGTTATGTAAGACAACAGGGTTTCTTGGACAAATTTTGAGTCGCAGCCTGGTGACTGTATTATGCACCGTGCCTGTGGGCCACCAACCCTCACGGTCAGTTGAAGAACAGGCAACAAATGCCTGTTCCCCTTTGTGGGTGTGTGTTAGCCGAAGGATAGCAGAAGGCATACTTAAAAGAAATAAATGATTAGGTTCGACAATGGAAAGGTAACCACAATCATAATTCATGAGATTTCCCATTGTTCTTTCCTGACTTTAATTCTGTAGCCATAAGGCGGCCATAACCTATTCAATTCAACAGACCCTTATTGAACACTTACTTTGTACAAAGCTGGGAGGTAGGTGCAAAAAAATAATACTGAGTATTTGTACAGTGTTCACACTTGACAAAGTGCTTTCATACGCTTTAGAAAAAAACCCCGAGCCAGGACTCAGGAGACCTGATTTCTAGAGTTGCTTCCACCGTTTAATTGAAGTATGACCTCAGGCTGAATGTCTCTGCTCCTTGTGTAAATACCAGGCTAAGAAGCCAAGCCTTTCTGCCTTAGAGGGCTTGTGTGGTGCTCATGTGAGAGGCGGTGAGTGTTCCACGGATTTACGAATTGCAGCAAATTACCAAAATGGACGGCGGTATTAAAATATTTTTTAACTAGACCTAAATTGAAAACAACCTTGGAGATCATTTAGGACGCTGACTTTTCCAGCTGCATTCCAGGGATCCCGAAGTTTTCGTGGGGCCACTGTGGGGACAAGGGCTTGGTTCCGTGCTGACTACCCTAACTCCTAACTTCAGGCTCTGGAATCCTACTGCTCATGTGGGACCCTGGGCAAGTTACTCAAACTCCTTTGGAACCTCATCAGTTTCCTCATCTGTAAAATGGGCATCTGGGTCGCTGCGAAGTTTAAGAAGTTAATAAGTCTACAGGTGTTCAGAACCACAGTAGGCACATACCTAGCTATTGCTATTATTTTTATGGTCCACCGTGGGGGTCCTCCTAGGGTCAGATTTCACTGAAAATAGCATTTGGAAAAAAATCACCAGCTTCTCCAACGTTTTCATTTTGCAGATGGAAAATTTACAGCCCAGAGAAGCCAGAGTTAATAGGCTTTTGGAGACTGGTACACGTGAACAGGCACATGTATCTTGAACATGGACCCACAGTCCATCAGCCAAAGCCCTGTCCCAGCCCCTGGTGTCTGCTCACTCACCTGCCGATGAATGAGAGGGCGCTTCCTCAGCAAATCTTGCCATCCAAGCTCTTCTCGCCGAGAAACCAAGAACCTCTGTGCCAGGACCAGTGTCTCCAAATTCCCAGCAGACACGGATCTTTGGGAGCTGGGAGTGAGAAACTGGAAATCCTGAAATCATAAGTTAGTCTTAAACCACTTTGAACAGTCTTCATGGACATCTAAAGACATTGCCTGATAAAGAAGAAACAGTCATTTAACAGTATTTATAAAGAGCGTTGCAGAAAATGCATGAAAGATGCTTGCCTCTCGCAAATATCCACATCCTAGAAAGTGCCAGTGAACATTCCTGGGTAATGTACGAATCATGTCACATTCAGATCTCCCAGCAAGAGTGAAGGAACCACAAAGAGTCAAGAAATTGCCAAAGGACTTATTTTACTTCCAACCGTGTTATTTCTTGGAGCTCTGCTTGTAGGATTTGAGTGAAGGGTACGATGCATATAAACACCAACATTTATTTTACTCGCAAGAATGGCACACTGTTGGCAAGATACAGGGTCACAAACACACAACAGCCGGCATGACTAAGCCAGTAGACTAAGACCGATGCCCTCACATACGCTGGTTCTCACCCTTCTGGTCCACACGGCGGTTTCCCCCCCTCGCTGTCCTCTTGATGTCGTCGAGTTCCTTCAAACGAGTAACGTCAGCATGCTGATTGCTAAGCTTTTGTCCTCACGGAAGAATTATAATACTTTTTTTTCCCTCATTTTTCCAAGTTTTTGGGTGATTTTTTCCCCCAGGAGTTGGGAAAACATAAATTTCCTACAAAATGCTAGACAACAAAACACAAACACGAGAGACCTCAAAGAGAGTAAGGGAGAGCGAGATTTCAAGGTCGTGTGCTTGGTACTGACCACAGACGCGGTGAGTATTTGGTGGGGAAGGGGATTTTCGAGGAGCCAGCCTAGCTTCTAGAGGGAGGCGGGAACGGAACTGGGGTTTGCAGGATGTGTGGGACTGGAGAAGACAGCAGGGGAGAGACGGGGCATCACAAGATGAGGAGCAGCCCGACGAAGCTGGGAAGGAGGACAGAACGCACAGAAGAGTGAACTTCAGGGAAGAAGAGAATCAGGTCAAGGAGCACCCAAGAAACCTGGTGTTGGGAATGGATAGTAATGGGGCGCCTGGGTGGCTCAGTTGGTTAAGCGTCTGACTCTTAATTTCGGCTCTGGTCATGAACTCCAGTTAGTGGGTTGTAGCCCCGCAGGGGGCTTTGCACTGACAGTCTGGAGCCTGCTTGGGGTTCTCCTTCTCTCTCTGCCCCTCCCCCGTGTGCATGGGCCCTCTCTCTCTCACAATAAATAAATAAACAAAAAATGTCTTTAATAATGGATAGTAATGGATTGGTTTGTTTATGAGTTTTTATTAGGACTTCTTAAAAAGGATTTTTTTTTTAATTTTTTTTTTCCAACGTTTATTTATTTTTGGGACAGAGAGACACAGAGCGTGAACGGGGGAGGGGCAGAGAGAGAGGGAGACACAGAATCGGAAACAGGCTCCAGGCTCTGAGCCATCAGCCCAGAGCCTGACGTGGGGCTCGAACTCACGGACCGCGAGATCGTGACCTGGCTGAAGTCGGACGCTCAACCGACTGCGCCACCCAGGCGCCCCAAAAAGGATTTTATTTTTAAATAATCTCTACACCCAGCGTGGGACTTGAACTCACCACCCCGAGATCAAGAGCTACGTGCTCCACCGACTAAGCCCAGCTGAGCACCCCTAGGACTTTTTCATTGTACAAGTAACCCATGGGAGCAAATTCACATAATTTAGAAGGGTATAGGGTAAGAAATAAGAGACCCCCTCGCCAAACAAACCTCTCTGAGGTCCTCAATCCCGATCAGCGTTCTCTTTGAATCTTTTACCTGCACAGGTAAGAAATGAATAGCCTTTTTCTTTTTAAACGAATGGAGCCACACCAAGCATTTGTTGCTGTATGCTCTTTTAACAAAGGCAGCAATTGACGTTTTTTTAAATGTAGACCTTTTTCTATTTCTTTTTTATGTTTATTTATTTTTGAGAGACAGAGAGAGACACAGAGCACAAGCAGGGGAGGGGCAGAGGGAGAGGGAGACCCAGAGTCCGAAGCAGGCTCCAGGCTCTGAGCTGTCAGCACAGAGCCGGACGCGGGGCTCGAACTCACGATCTGTGAGATCATGACCTGAGCGGTCAGCACAAGAACCCAACCAGGGCTCGAACTCGCGAGATCGCGACCTGAGCCGAAGTCAGACACTTAACCGACTGAGCCACCCAGGCGCCCCCACTGCAACGGCTTTTTTGATCTTCTGCGGTGACTCCCTTTTGCAGATACGTCTGTGGGATTTAGATCTGGAAGTGGAGTGGTTAGGAATCACCGGAGGTGTGCGTTTCAGATTTTGCCAGTTGGCAACGAGTGACCCTCCGAAAAGATTGCACCAGGCTTCCATTTCCGTGCATGGTGTGTGAGAATGTGTCTCTCCATCCACGGAAAGGACACTGGCTGAGAGACTCGGCTCTGGAGTTGGTGAGCCTGAAATGAATCCGCTTTCTACCATCTCATCGCTGTGGGACCTTTGAAAAGTCATTTAACCAAGCACTTTGTGTCTCTGCTCATTGGAAAGTGGGGATCAAAGTACAATCTGTATCATGAGATGGTTCTAGTATTAGATGATGAGACATACATTACACCTGCTTAGTGGTGCCCTGCACACCGTGAGAACTGAACACGCGTCACCTTCTGCAGCTGAACCTGTTGCTGCCCTGACCTTGCACCCCTTCACCCTTATCACTTGGGTGCCTGCTGCCCGAACCGCCTCCTGCATTTTCTTCGCCTCAGGCTTTGTTGGCTGCCTGGGGCCGCTTTGCTCAGGCAGGCTCGCCATTGGCCAGAAGGGCTGGGGAATGAAGCACCAGCCGCTCTTAGCAACCTTTGACCCCTGTCCAGTGGGAGTGGGGCCCTCACCTCTTGGTCAAGGTAACTCTGAGGGCCCCCTCTGCCTCCCACTCCGCCCCCCACTCCCTCGGTGGCATCCAGGCACCAGGGCAACACGCTTCCCCGTGGAGGTCCCAACGCCTCTGCTCCCCAAGACCCCTCCCAAATCAACTACTTGTACTCAAGCAAGTGTCTCAGGGTCTGCTTCGGGGAGTTCCGAATTAGGATAAGTTTTAAGCCTTGCCAACCTTTCTTTCTTTCTTTCTTTCTTTCTTTCTTTCTTTCTTTCTTTCTTCTTTCAACAATGTTTTATTTTTCTTTCATTATGAGTGCGATTGACCTTCTTTTCATGTAACTGGCCAAATACCTTGCTTTTCTCTGCTATCAGCCCGATCTTGTACTTTGCTCATGTATCTATTGGGCTGTTTGTCTTTTCCTTATTGATTTGTAAGAGCTCTTTGTAAATAATAAAAATTAGCCCTTTGTCTATTATGTGATTCTGTTTCCCACATTGTCGCTTAGATTTGACTTTGTTTAGGACCCGTTTTTGTTTGTTTCTTTTCTTCTTCTTCTCTTTCTCTCTTTTTTCTTTCTTCCCTTTTTTTTTTTTTTTTTTTGGCCATATACGTGTTTAAAATTTTAATGTAATCAATGAGAAGCACAGACTTAAAATCACTGGTTCTTTCTACCCATTTACTACTTTGGTTTTTGTTCTTCCCGTAAAAGAGGTAAATATGATGGATGGCACTTTCGGGCAAGAAGAAAATTTTTCTATATACAGATGAGTAAATAGATATATATATATGTATATATATACGTATATATATAGTCATAAATTATAATAAAATTATATATATTATGTTATACACACACAGAATAGAGTTCTAGCATTAATTTCTAATCTCTCCCCTAGGGAAATGATCCATATGTGACTGCAGAATTCTGCGTTCTATGAGGATTTCTCTCTTGTTTTTCTTTTTAAATGCTTTTATTTATTTTTGACAGAGAGAGAGACAGAGCATGAGTGGGGGAGGGGCAGAGAGAGACGGAGACCGAATCTGAAGCAGGCTCCAGGCTCCGAGCTGTCAGCACAGAGCCTGATGGGGGCCTTGAACTCATGAACCGTGAGGTCATGACCTGCGCCGAAGTCTGATGCTTTACCGACTGAGCCACCCAGGCGCCCCCTCTCTTGTTTTTTAAGCCAAGTTTATGACACCAACTTGCTTCTCTGTGATCCAGGCTGGCCTAGGGAGAAGTCACTTCCTGCTTTTCACACCCGTTGCAGAGAATTCTTGATTTCTCTGTGTGCAACTTCGCTACGTATCGACAATTATAATTGCATGTTTATTTTTTTAACTTTATTTATTTTGAGAGAGAAAGCATGCCAGAAGAGGAGTAGGGGAAAGCGGCAGAGAGAGAGGAAGACAGAGAATCCCAAGCAGGCTGCGCCCCGCCAGCACGGAGCCTGACGCACGGCTGGAACTCACAAACTGTGAGGTCACGACCGGAGCCCAAATCAAGAGCCTGACGCTTAACCGACTGAGCCACCCGGGCGCGCCTATAACTGCATGTTTAAAGTTCCATCGAGCTCTCTTCTTTATACACTGAGATTTAAGGTTTGTTTGGTTGTTTTCCACGTGCTTCCACTGCTCCCTGCAAACTGCCTGCAGCCCAGGGCTGGGCTCTTTGCCTGGGCTACACCTGCCTCGCTCTGATTTAACCGTGTCAACTTCAGCGGGGAAGCTCTGTGGAGGTTCAGGCGTGGAGTCCCGGACGTTGCCCCTGTTCTGTTATTAAACGTCTCCTTGGTGGCAGACACTGGTGGTGGCGGTTTGGGGGGGGGTGCAGGGGGGCAGGTGCTGTTTAACCATTTACGACTCACTTCAGAGGCTGCGACACAAGCCCATTGGTGGTGCAAGTGGAGGCTCCAGATATTTTTTTCCCCACTTCTCTAGGTCACCAAATGACACCCAGAAACGTGAAAGCGTTTCTTTCTGTTCCTTCAGGATGTTCAGCTCATTCGCCCCCAGGGCATGTCTGCGTGTTCTTCTCCTTCTTGCGTTCCTTAAGTCTCTGCTCAAACGTTCTGCCCCGCCCACCCCGTCTGGGAAACCATCTCTCCCGACGGTGCCCTGTCAACCTTCTGTGTTACTGTGCTTGCAAAACACTGATTTCTACCTGGAGTTGAGTTATTTGTGGGTTTGCTTGCTTGTTACAGTCTCCTTCCCAGAAGGTACCTTCCGTGAGGGCCCCTGCCCCTGGGGCCCCACTTTGTCTGGGATCCTTGGCACCTGACGGACACACACAGTAGGTACTCCAGGTGATGGCCAACATGATTCCTTCTGTGAAGGGAGGGATCCAGGCCGCTCGGGGGAGGGAATACGGACTGGCACCCTCGGAGGGGTGCATCTTGAGACCTTCTCATTGGCTTCACGGTCATGGTGCCCACGGAACAGATGCCTCCTAGTTTGCAGAGAGGACAGAGCACTCCGTTCAGACTCTGTCCGCGGCATCACTTGTGTTTAAAGTCCCCAGAGGGATGTGACTCACCCTGCGATGTCAAGTGGAACTTGGGGTCGGCTCTAGAAGAACAGGAGAGTTCTAGAAGGAGAGTTTCTAGAAGAAAGGAGACCAGAGCCTAAGAAGCTACTGTAGGGTGGGGGGCGGGGGGGGGGCAGGGGTGGAGGGGAAGGACATCTCCGCCTCGGTGGGGGCCCCAGAAATCCCAAGAAGGAGTAAACGTCCTTGCACTCACCAGCGAACTTTTCAGCTCCTGGGCCTGCAGACACGGGACAAGGAGATGGCCCCCATGGCTTAAAGAAAAGCAGTTCAAGAGTATAACGCATGATTTCAAAGGCAGCACAGAGAAGTAAAGCTCACTGTGTCCTTCTCAGCCTCTCCCTCTGCACTTCTCTGTCTTTCTCTGCCTCCGCCCCATCTGTCTGTCTCCCTCTCCCTCTCGATCTCTCTTTCATGCTCTCTGTGTGTGTTCAGATGTCTGTATCTCTCTCCCTCTGTGCTCCTTTTATGGTGCATGTGTAAACGGATGGCTTTGCATGTGAGCTCATCGGCAGTCATTTGAACGGATTCCATAAAAACTTTCTGAAACCAAATCAAATGAAAACCAACCCATAAACCGGGTAGAACAAAAGGGCTCTTTCGACTTGAAAAGGTTAGAGAAGACTGCAGGGGCCGCACACACCGTTCGATCGTGTTCGAAGCTGGGGTTTTAATTTAGTTTTCCTATTTCCCCCGTAGAAGTTCCTCACTGCTCAGCTGCTAATGCATTTCCAACTGAAATTTTGTAAATTATATTGGGAAACATTCTCAGCTAGAGTAGATTGTGCAAGCTCTCATAATGGCTTCCCGCTGCTGCTTCTGGCAATATGGGCTCTTCCGGAGCACCGCGTGTGTGTGTGTGTGTCCTTAAGAACCTTCTCCACCTTACCCTCACGGCCCGCGGCTGGGAGCAGACCAGACTTTCCATCAGCACGAAAAGCTGGGCCTCGGCATGTCCCCTGCCATCTTGCGAAGGCATCGCCTAAACCCTTCTTGTTCATCTTGAAAAAAATTGTTCCCCACCCTCCCAAATCTATGCAAGGACATGACTTTTCTCGAATATAGTTCACCCTGACCATGCCGTTCCTTGGCTTTAAAATCACCTGCAAAATAAAAGCTCTCTCTCTCTCTCTCTCTTTTTTTTTTTTTTAGCCAGGACTGTAAGGTTAGCCAAAATTTTGACCCCCATTCATTTTCTTTTCTTTTTTTTTAAGTTTATTCATTTGGAGAGAGAGAGGGTGCGTAAGTGGGGGAGGGACAGAGAGGGAAGGAGAGAGAATCCCAAGTAGGCTCTGTTATTTGCTGTGCCCTCTGCCTGGAGCCCTCTTCCCTTAGACAGTGCATGGCTGGTGACCTTAATTTATTTAGACGCAAATGTCATCTCACGAGGTCATCTGACTTACGCTACTGAAGTACTTATTAATCACTGTCTGTCTCTGCGTGGCAGAGTGCCCCACAATCCATCCTTCTCCTCCCCCTTTTAGTACTAAAATCCCCAAGTTTTATTTGGGCAGAGGGCCAGCCAGCTGGAGACTACATTTCCCAGCTCTCCTTGCAGCTAGACATGACCGTGTGACTCAGATCCGCTCAATGGGATGTGAGCAGAAGTGATGTCTGCGCCCCTCAGGTCAGGCCCTTTGAGGTCCCTCCCTGTCCTACACTTCCCTCTTTTCAGCTCTGACCAGATGAAAGGCAGCACCATGCGGGGGGCTGGCAGAGCAGGTGGAAGGAACCTGGGTCCCGCATGACTTATGGAGCAAAGCCACGCGTCTCCATCCTTACCCCAAAACTGCCTACCAACTTGGATTTTCAGTGAGCGAGAAAGAAACCAGGCTTGTGAAAACCATTGTTCTTAGTTTCTGTTAATGCACCTGAGCCAGTGTATGAACCGAAATGTGCCAATCGATTGTCAGCTCCAAGAGGACAGGGATCTGTGTCCCCAGCACTTGGACCACTGAGGGGCACACAGAAGGCACCAGATAATTATTTGGTGGCTGACGTTGTGAAATAAAGGTGGGAACTGGGAACTTCCTTTGGGCTCAGGAAGGGCAGAGAATAAGTTAACAACTTGAAGGCAACCGTTCCTCTGCGTCCCCAGCAACCTCACCATAGACATCTGTGGTTGGGACAGGAGGGCCCTGGATTGGAGGCCGGGGCAGCCTCTATCAGGCTCGGTCACCCTCCGAGAGTCGGTGTCTCTTACTGTGAAATGGAAGCCGTGGTGGTCATTCGATCCTCGTCTCGAAGATGCAGAAACAGAGAGGCACGGGCAGTACTCAGGGAAGCCCACCGATGCCCCTTGGGGGAAGGCTATCCCTGTGTCACCAGGACTCAGGCGCCTGACCCAGAGCTCTACAAGCGAAGGAGGGCGAAGCAGTTTCCTTCCAGCTACTGCCCACCCCATGGGTGTGGCCTCGAACTGAGAGTAATGATGGCCTGGAGGCAAGGGACCGGCCAGGCTCAATCCACCAGGGAGGGAAAGGGGGATCTGGTAGAACGCAGCGCAGTTTCCTCTTCACTCCGCTCCGGAGGCAGGCGAAGAAAGCAGCCGCGGGCAGCGGCGTGCTGACACGGGGGTGGCGATGAGCGAATTCCCCGTGCCTCATTGCCAAAAGCCACAGAGCCAGCAAGCTGGTACCAGTACATAACCTTGGGGCCGGAACATGGGGGAGCCACATTCTGACCTCTGAGCTGGCCGACCACCCACATCGGGTAAGAAACTGGAGGATTTCACTGACTTGCTCTTTTGTTGATTTCAGAGGTGCATCCACTCCGAGAAAAGCCCAGTGACTTTCAGAAAGGTTTGCCCGACCATTCAGCGGGCACTTACAACACACTGTGTACCCTGTGCTACGCTAAGTGCTCTGAAAGGCAAGGAACAGAAGACAAGACAGGATCCTGTTGAGCGCCCATCAGGCTTCACACACGAGGCCAGTGTCTACCATGCATCTTCTTATGTGTCCCCAGCGCACCCTCACGTGGACTTTTCACAGAAGATAAGGCTGAGGCTCAGAGAGGTTAAGCAACATGCCCGAGGCTACACAGCCAAGGAAGAGGTGGAACAGGGGCAGGGCCCACCCTAGCTGGCTCAGAAGACCATCCTGCTTTCTACAGCAAGTTCCCACCCTCCCCGAACTTGCTGTTAGCCATTTGTCAGAACATTAGGGTAACTAGATTGTCTATTTTGAGACCTCTGATTGGAACACAACGCATCTACAAACAAGTGCAGATTCTCGCGAACGAACACGCCCGTGTAACCAGCAACAGATTAAGAAACTGACTGTGGAAGCTCCTGGGGGAAACCCTGCCCCCCTCCTGGCAGTTACCGCCCCCACCCCTCAGGGCACCCACTCCCCTGACCTCTAAGGGCACAGGTGGAATCCTCCTGCACCTGTTATGCTGTGTCTGACTGCTGTCACTCCTGGTAAAGCTAAGGAGCCTCATCCACACTGCTGGGTGTGGTGGCACGTCTTTTGTCCTCATGGCTGCACAGCATCTCCTTGTGTGAATATCGCTGACGTCTACTGCGGATGGGCGCGTGGGCACTTCCCGGCGGTGCTCCTATTGAAACGAACGTCCCAGTGCATGTCTTCCGGTGGACACGTGAATGCCTCCCCGTGGGACACACACCTAGGAGGACTGTGCTCTCTTGTGGGCCATCGCTCCCTGGATTCCCACAGGGACCCTATGAGCGGGTACAATTGTTAGCCTGATTCTCTAGTTGGGTGGGTTCAGGCTTGAAGCAAACTCCCAAGTTCCCCCAGGTAGAAAGCGGCAGACCAGACGTAGCCCCAGGTCTCTGACTTCAGAGCCTGAGCCCTTCGCCACACCCCCATTGTACTACAACGTTCCGTGAGCTGAAGAAACCCCAAACAGGCAAACAAGACCCACTTGCAGAGAGGTGGCAGGGTGGGGGGCTGGTGGAAGGTGTGGGTTTCAGCCAGCTCCCGCGCTGACTCTGGACAAATGCTTTTCCTTTCCGGGCTGCAGTTTCCTCCTCTGGAAGCTGGGGGTGGGTGTGAGGTGTAAATGGGCTTCGGAATGAGATTTAAAATACCTAGAGCATTTCCAGCTCGGGGCAAACACACAATAAGTGCTGGGTAGCCGCTAGTGATACCGTGGAGCCAGTAACACCGCAGGGCAGCAGAGCAAAATAGCCCTAAAAGCAGGTTTCACACTGTGTGATTTGCACCTGATTGTTATAGCTGGAGGGGATCTCAGTGGTCTGTGAGTCCAAAGCCAAAGGAGATGAAACCCTTCCCCCAGGCCACACAGCCAGCTAATGGTAGGGTGGGAACCCCCTGACCCCCAACGCCGCTCTTTCCTGACCATCAAGCTGCTGTAGGATTCGTGGCTCCTGTCCCGTTGAAAAGCTTTTACGTCAACAGTGGAACTTTCAAACTCCGTTTCCCCCTCCAGATGCTGATCTTGGTCTTTCTTTTTTTTTTTCCTTTTTTTTTTTCCTTTTTTTTTTTTTCAACGTTTATTTATTTTTGCGACAGAGAGAGACAGAGCATGAACAGGGGAGGGGCAGAGAGAGAAGGAGACACAGAATCGGAAACAGGCTCCAGGCTCTGAGCCATCAGCCCAGAGCCCGATGCGGGGCTCGAACTCCCGGACCGCGAGATCGTGACCTGGCTGAAGTCGGACGCCTAACCGACTGCGCCACCCAGGCGCCCCAATCTTGGTCTTTCTTTAGAGTCTCACTGTCAGGGGCGCCTGGGAGGCTCAGCTGGTTGAGCATCCGACTTCGGCTCAGGTCATGATCTCCCGCACGGTTCCTGAGTTCCAGCCCCGCAGCAGGCTCTTGCTGACAGCTCGGAGCCTGGAACCTGCTTCCGATTCTGTGTCTCCCTCTCTCTCTCTCTGCCCCTCCCCTGCTCACACACACACACACACACACACACTCTCTCTCTCTCTCTCTCCAAAAAAAAAAAAAAATTAAAAAAATAATAAAGTCTCATGGTCAAGAGAAGGCTTGCGGTAAGGGTGAACAATTCGGTCCGGTTTCCTTTGGATTTTTCTGAGTTTTGACCGTACAAATCTCACTTCACTCCCAGGCCACGCCGGGCAGATGTGGTCCCAGGTCCCAGCTCCCAGCCCACCGCCTGGCTGTTGTGGTAAGCGTCCAACGAGTTTAGTCATCCCAGGAGCTCGTGTGTTTCGCTGAGATGCCTCCCCGCCCAAGGAACCCAGGGAGCCAAGACTTCAGCCGAAGCAGTTATTTTCCCCCTAAAGACACACGGGCTACCCTTTCAGAGAAGAGTGGACGAAAATACGGTCCCGGGGTTTGCAACCTCCGACTCTTGAGTTGTGGACACGCGGGCACATCTGCGTCTCCCCGTGCCTCAGTTTCCTCACCTGTCAAACAAGGAGGCCGCCCCCCTGCTCTGCTTTTCTCTCCAGGTGCAGTGAGGCGCTCATGTGAACACACATCAGGTGTTTTTACCCTGTGCCGCCCGGAGCAGCAAGTTACTTTCTGCAGGAAGCCTTGCTCTCTCTGACGCAGGTGCATTTTCTAAGTATGTTTGAAAATTGTTGCGCTCTCCCCACAAAGTCAGTTTGTACCAGAAATATTTGTGTTTTCTCCTTTTCTGCCTTGCAAAAGAAATGTGGAATATAATGTTAGGGAGTAAACACCTCAACGGCTTCCAAGAGTTGTTTCCCTGAAGTTCAATTGTTCTGAATTTCGAGCAAATCTGCCCGGGGTTGCCGAATGAAGGAAACATTGTATTTTTAGTGGGGTCTGCCCCCCCCCCCCGGGGTCAGGTGCAGTGGGGTGGGGAGCAGACGGGTGTCGGCAGACAGATGAGTCAGGGTTCAATCAGAAGAGCAGAACCCACCAGGAGACTAGGTCTGTTCCAGGGATTCGAACTTACACACGGGGGAGCTGGTTAAGCCGTTTCTGGAAGGCTGTTCTCCCACGTGCGATGCTGGGACTTGCTCTCGGGGCAGCAGTGGGGAAGGGGTGATGGACATAAACTAGGAGAGCAAAACCAAGCATGAGTTTGGGTCCATGACAGACAGAAATCTATGTTGGTTCTTGTCTCTGATCTCGGTGGCCTGGGGTCCCGTAGAGCCCAGGGCCCTTCACCGGAGTCCAAGAAGCTGAAGGAAAGATCCAGGGGAAGGTGGCACCTCGTGGGTCCAGTGCCGCTTCCAACTTGGCGAGCCAGCAGGTGACGTGACGACCGCCACGCGGGAGCTGCCCGCTTCTGTCCTCCAGACGTCCCATGAGGACCTCCCTGGGGAGCACCCTCACCAGAACTCCACAGGGAAGGGGATTCCGGGGAGTGGGTTAGCCCAGCAAAATCAGCACCTTACAGAGCCACCACAGCAGATGAGGTGCGATTAAACTATGCCGAACGAGAAAGAATTTGTCTTCTGGTGACGGGGCCGGAAGCTGGGTGTCCGACCCCGATGGCTGCTTATACTGACGGCGACCGTTGGGTCTGGGCCAGTTGGCCGCTCATACAACCGGTCTCCAGATAGGGACGGGCACAGAGCAGAGCAGAGCGGGGTTGGCTGAAGGCTTCTGTAGTGCTAAGATCCGAACGCTTTTGTCCCCACCAAACTCATCTGCTGAAATTCTAATGCGCCGTGTGACGGTATTAGGAAGCGGGGCCTTTGGGAGGGGCTTAGGTCCGGAGAGCCCTCAGGAATTGGACCAGTGCCCTCATAAAAGAGACCCCACAGAGCTCCCTAGCCCTTCCAACATGTGAGGGCACGGCCAAAAGTCTGCAACCAGGAGAGCGTCCTCCCCAGAACCTGAGCATGTTGGCACCTTTGTCTTAGATGTCCAGCCTCCTGGCCTGTGGGTGCTAAATGTCTATTGTTTATAAGCCACTCAGTCTATGGGATTTTTTATTACAACAGCATGAACAGACTAGGACATACAGTAACTCATCAACCCAGAGCCTTTGAAGAGCTCAGCGGGGGCGCCTGGGTGGCTCAGTCGCTGAGGGTCCGACTTCAGCTCAGCTCACGATCTCGCGGTTCGTGAGTTCGAGCCCTGCGTCGGGCTCTGTGCTGACAGCTCGGAGCCTGGGGCCTGCCTCGGATTCTGTGTCTCCCTCTCTCTCTGCCCCTCCCCCGCTCACGATCTGTCTCTCTCTGTCTCAAAAATAAATAAACATAAAAAAAAAAAAAAACTTTGAAGAGCTCAAGGGAAGAAGTATGGCTTCTGCTCCGGGGTGGGGGTGAGGTACAGGAAAACAGAGCCTCGCTCAAAGGGAGAGCCGAGGTGTCATATCTGAGCACTCCTCATGGGCCTTAAGTGGACCCCCAAAGAGGTCTTGCCAAATGGGGACACCTGCGGGGGTGAGCTCTCTAGAAAGACTGTGAAGAGGACGGTCCCGGGGGTGACTTCTCCATGCCTGTAACGTTGCCGGCCTGGCAGATGGTGTGTCAGGCTCAGGGGGAGTAGCGACAGTGTCTAACCCGTGGTTACCGCCTCAAGAAGCCGGTAGCGTGCGGGTGAGAGAGAAGGAGAGAGAGACCAAATCGTGGCCGGTGGACAATAACCCAGTTCAGAGATAAGGATCAGTAGGTTTTCAAAAATAAAATGCATAGAAGAGAACAAAGCCGCCTTTGTATAGCATTTGACAGTGATCCCCTCCTTCTCAGACGTCGCCCGTGGGTCGCGCCACCCAGTGTCCCGCCCCTCGCGCCTCCTCAGCTTCCCCCTGGGGTTGAACACCTGCCTGATGGGTCCCCTGCCGACTGGTTACGCGCTGAGCCCGCCACATTCCCCCTCTCTCTGTGGAGCTTGACTCAAGGGCCACCGAGAGCCGAGAGGAAATTGGGCGTTAGCTGTGGGAATCGAAGCAGAAAGGCTGGCGAACAGGGGCGGCAGGTCGCTGGAGCGGGTGGCCGCCGCGGGCCACGCACAGGCCACGCACCGTTCGATGGGACAACAGGGCACAAAGATAGAGTCCAGACTCCTTGAAAGGGAAGCCCCCTCCCTGGGCCACCCCAGCCCGATAGGGAACCCAGCCTCCGGACACTCTAACCCCGATGATGAGGTCGTTCTTTGCAGATGCCTCCAGGTCCCTGGACCCTCATACTCAATCCCACCCCACCTCACCCCCTCTTCTTGGCCGACTGAGGACAGTTTCCGCGACCCGAGCCACAGCTCCTCGCCTGGAACAAGGCCACGCTTCTGTTCTCCCATCAACCCTGTCAAAAGAAGACTGTCTGGGGGCGCCTGGGTGGCTCTGTCGGTGAGGCATCCGACTCTTGATCACGATGTCACGGTTCCTGAGTTCGAGTCCCGTGTCGGCCTCTGCACTGACAGCTCGGAACCTGCTTGGGATTCTCTCTCTCTCCCTCTCTCTCTGCCCCTCCTCCACTTGCTCTCTCTCTCTCTCTCTGAAAATAAATAAATAAACTTAAAAAAAAAAAAAGAAGACTGTCAGGACCCTCCTCTTTCTGCTAAGCAGAGATGTAGGACAGTCAAGTACTCTGGCCGACACGAGCCAGTGTGTGGGAGAGTCTGGACTCAAACCCGGGCCTCAGGATCCGAACTCTTCACTCTTTTTCTTTACCAACTGTTCCCTCCGGGGTTTGGCAGCTTAAAGACTCGAGGCAGGCAGGCAGATGTGTGTCCTTCCCGTTAGGGCTGCAGAGGAGACACGAGGACAGCAGGTGCCCGAGGGTTCATCTGAGACGCAGGAAGCCAGAAACTCTCTTGGCTTCTGCTTCTGGGAGTGTGGGGGCGGTCAGACTTCCCGTTTGGGAGCATGTGTCACCCGTGCCCGGAGGAGTCCGACAAGGAGGTGACAATCCTGAACGGATTTTCCAAGCTCTTGGTTCGTGCCCCGCTTTCGTACTTTTGTCTACAGACCAGGAACAGATTAGGTCCTCACATCTGCTGAGGGGCTGTTCAGAGAGAGTGACGTTTAAGTAAGAGAGCGGTGTGGTCGCATTGGTTCTGAAAGATCCATAAGACAAATGGCCCAGAGAAAATGTTCATGCCCTTCTTTTCTCCCTCCTGGGACTCTTTTTTTTTTTTTTTTTTAAGTTTATGTATTTATTTTTTATTTAAAAAAATTTTTTTAATGTTTTATTTATTTTTGAGACAGAGAGAGACAGAGCATGAACGGGGGAGGGGCAGAGAGAGAGGGAGACACAGAATCAGAAGCAGGCTCCAGGCTCTGAGCCATCAGCCCAGAGCCCGACGCGGGGCTCGAACTCATGGACGGTGAGATCGTGACCTGAGCTGAAGTCGGACGCTTAACCGACTGAGCCACCCAGGCGCCCCTGTATTTATTTATTTATTTATTTATTATTTTTTTTTTAATTTTTTTTTTCAACGTTTATTTATTTTTGGGACAGAGAGAGACAGAGCATGAACGGGGGAGGGGCAGAGAGAGAGGGAGACACAGAATCGGAAACAGGCTCCAGGCTCTGAGCCATCAGCCCAGAGCCCGACGCGGGGCTCGAACTCACGGACCGCGAGATCGTGACCTGGCTGAAGTCGGACGCTTAACCGACTGCGCCACCCAGGCGCCCCCCCGTATTTATTTTTTAGAGAGACAGAGAGAGGCAGAGAGAGAGAGAGAGAGAGAGAGAGAGAAAGTGATTGGGGGAGGGGCAGAGAGAGGGAGACAGAGAATCCGAAGTAGGCTCCAGGCTCTGAGCCATCAGCCCAGAGCCCGACGCGGGGCTCGAACTCAGGAACCTCGAGATCACGACCTGAGCCGAAATCAAGAGTTGGGTGCTTAACCGACTGAGCCACCCAGGCGCCCCCCTCCTGGGACTTCTTTTAAGGAATGAATCCTTAAGAAGAAAAAATCCCACGTGCAAAAGGGTGTCAAGGGATGGGGGTGGGTAGGGGGTGTCTGGTCTGTAACATGAGTCACGCCAGCCCGTGTACCCACAGGCACTCACCCGATAGGTGGCCCTGGGGGCTGGCCCCCAGTGTGCGGCCTTCCATCCCAGTGCCTCGTCCTCCTGCCCCCGCCTCTGCTCCGGAAGCCGGCCTCTGGCTCCTCAGACCTGGGGCTCCCTCCTGACTTGCCCCCCGGGGCGGCCCGGCCCACGGGGGGCCCCCAAGGAGGCTGCCGTCTCCCCCTCCACATCAGGTCCTACCTGTCCGCCTGCTTCCCGGCAATCCGGCCCCACTGGCTGCATTTCCGGTCTTCGACATTCCTGCCTCAGGGCCTTGCCACCTACGCTTCCCTTTGCCAGGAAGTTGGGCGGCTCCCTCCACAATACAAGACCGGGTGGCTGAAACGATAGAAATTTACTTTCTCACCTCTCTGGAGGCTGGAAGTCCAAGATTCAGTGCTGGCAGGTTTGGTTTCTCCTGGGGCCTCTCTCCTCGACTTGCCGATGGCCGCCTTCTCTCCGGGTCCTCCTCACGTGGCCTTTCCTCCGTGGGCACACATCTCTGGTGTCTCTTTGGGTGTCCAAACTCCCTCCTCTTGTAGGGACACCAGTCAGATTGGGTCAGGGCCCACCCTCAGCCCGCATTTTAACTTCATCTCCAAATATGTCCACATTCTGAGGCACTGGGGGGGGGGGAGTCAGGGTTTCCACGTGAATTTGGGGGAGACACCACTCGGTCCATCAGACCGCCCCTCAAGTGTCCCCTCAAATTTTTTTTTTCTAGGAGTATCTCTGGGGCCTGCCTGAACGCATGTGCAGGCTGCTTTCGCCGGGACGATGTTTAGTTCCGGGAGTCGCGTCAGCCGTGCCCTGCCCGTCAAGTCATGTGCACCACGCAGGGCTGTATCCATCTGGGGCAGGAGGAGCCCTTTCCTCTGCCACAAGCACCGTCTGCTCCTAGAGCCACACAGCCATGGGCCAGGCCCGCCCAGAGGGGACCCTGTTTTCTAATTCTCGTAAAGACCAGACAGGCAGGTGGGAGCATTCCCTGTCCCCACCTGGCACCTGCCCCCCCCCCCTTTACCTTCTCTCCTTATCACTCTGTTTTGTTTAGTGCGCTCACCACAGCCTGTATTGGGGTTTGGTGTTTTGTTTCGTCTTGCTTTTGACCACTGGCCTCTCTAGAAGGGCCCTCGCCCGATTCAGGGCCACATCTCTGCGCCCAGCGCAGAGCCTGGCGCGTGAGTAAATATTCACAGGAGGAAGGCAAGCGCTTTACTGCCCCTGCCTGACGCTTCCTGGCAGCTGCTGGCCCCCTTTGCTGCTCACTCGGCCCCCAGGTCTGACTTCGGCTCCCAAGTCCGGTGAGCTCGCCCAGGAGGCGAGGGAGAGAGAACCAAGAGGCTTTCTAAGGAACGCGTCAAGTTCACCAGAGGTCAGGTGGCTGCTGGCCGGTTCTGAACCCTGGTGAAAATGCTGAGTGAGACGGAAAAACGTCTGGAGCAGAGAGGAAGGGGCTGAGTGAGCCTTGGAGACACATAAGGTGCACTTACGGGGGGGGGGGGGAGAGTGAAAGCAAGCCCGGCGGCCCGTCAAAGAGCCCACAGTCTGCGTAAAAACGCCACCGGAGGCAGAGGCAGCCTCAGATTGGTGGGGAGCAGCGGGGCCCAGACCAACGAGGCGTGTCTCTACCTGCAAGGCCGGCGCGTAAATCACTCCCACGGCTGGCATGTTGCAGAAGACATTACCCTCCGAGGAAAATCGTTTCCTGACCCATTGGCTCATCTATTTCAGGGTGTTGTTTTTGGAATCATTGCCGGCGTATAACTTGCAAGAGCATCACCGGGCTATTTTTCTTGAGGCGGGGTGAACCTCCGAGCCTCCCTGTCGCCTGTTCCTGCTCAGGATTGCCCGGCCGGGTCATGGCCCAGAGGCACAGTTTTGAGATTTCCTTTTCTTGGCTCAGGGGGCCATGGTAAATCCAGGCTAATATTTTTCGTCGCAGGTGAACGTACTCACTCTTGGGGTTGGTGCGAGGCCACACGAAGTCCTAGGAAGTGGCCTATTGTTCCAAGGGGCAAGGCAAAGGCACAAAAGTGCTGACGTGCCTATTAGAGGTCGGATGAATGAAACACAATCACGAAGTTTCTTTTGTTCTTGCCCACGGAGCCCACAATTGTTAATCTATAACTTGCTACACGGATTCAAACTTATTAAAGCAAAATTCTGTGCAATGACAGAAACGGAAAATGAGGACTTGATGAAATGAAATGTCAGTCCGGTGCCATTTTCCTCTCGGGTGGATGTCAAGTGACAGATTCTGGAGTTCCCCCTCCCCTGTCCCCCCACCAGAGAGGGTGGGGGGGGGGAGCGGAGGTACGGGCCACCAGGGAGGGTGGGGGGGAGCAGAGGTATGGGCCAAACCGGGAAAGCTGGAATGTTCCTGGGTGAGGGTGTCATCTCTGCCCCATGCACAGGTGTGGGCAAGGCCTTGTGGATCCCGGCGAGACCTTTGGTTCGGCCGAGGTGGGGTCGGCGGCTGCCTCCTGGGCTCCCCCCACTGGGGTTTGCTGCCGGGAGTAGGAAGCTGGGCTGGAAAGGGCTCAGCTTTTCTGGCCAGAACTTACCATGAGAATTCTGAGTTCTCCTACCTCCATAACACTTTAGGATTCATGAACTGTTTTATGACCACGGTCCCATTTAACCTCACAGCGTTCTTGGGAGGTAGCCGGACTGGATTTATTATCCCCATTACATAGGTAAGCAAACTGAGGAGCAGAGACAAAAAGTGACACGGCCGGATTAAGAGCGAGGACTCCAATGAGGTCTCTTGACCTGCAGTCCAGTCCCCCGACCCATCACTGCGCCCTACTGTGCGCCAGGCTGGGCACCTCCAGGAAATCCAGGCCTGGGGGCAGAGTGTGCTGGACGAGGTCCTAGGAAAGGGAAAGGACTTGCTTCTCTTTCTAATAAGATTGTGCAATGAAGAAAGCCCCAACCCTGATGGTTTATGGGAGGGGATATGACTTTTCTTGTTGTTTTTTTTTAATTATTATTTTTAAATTTTTCTTAAATGGGCTCTCTGCCCAACGTGGGCCTTGCACTCAGGACCTTGAGATCAAGAGTGTATGCTCTGTGACAGAGCCAGACAGGCTCCCCAAGTTTTTGGTGTGTTCCCTGTGCCCCCTAGAATGGGCGGTCCACGAAAGTGGGGAGATTGGTCTGTTTTGTTTACTCTTGTTTCCCCGGTGCCTAGAAAAACACCTGGCACATAGTAGGTGCTCAACAAATACTTGATAAGTGAATTAGTGGATGAACAAGTGAATCTCAGGACTGAGAGTCCCCTTCTCCACGTACCACTCAGTAAGCCTTCTCTGAACCCTCAGACAACCTCCTGGCTCTTTCCTAAGAGATTCTACTCCAACAGCCGAGGAGTCCCGTCCAGAGAGCAGACTTAGCATCCATCACCACCGCTGGTCCTGGGAAGGAGAAGACTCCAGTTGGGGCCACGTCCCGTGTCATACCTCCCAGACCTTCTTTTCCCTAACTCTTAAAAAATAAATATAAACAAACACACAAACGTGCCAGGTAATGTTTTCTCTTTTTGCTTTTCTTTCTACTAAACTCAATCAATTAATTCATAATTATTTTGAAAACATATAACTATCTGGGATTCCATAGTAGATATAATTATGTACATTAAAAAGAACATGTATAGCAATTTATATTTCGTGGAAATAAGCATGTAATTAAGATCCAATCAAAGATACAGAATTTTAGGTATAAAAAATGAAGTATCTAATTCTCAGAGCAGCCAAGTAGGTGTATGGGGGTAGGAGGATCAGAGACCCAATGTCCATCAATGGAGAAACAAAATGTGGGGTATATACATGCAATGTTCAGCCTCAACAAGGATGGGAAATCTGACATCTGCTACCACATGGATAAACCTTGAAGAGATAATGCTAAGTGAACAAAGCCAGACACAAAAAGACAAAAACCTGTATGGTTCCACGTCAGCGAGGTATTAGAGTACTCAAATCAATTGATACCGAACGTAGAAGAGGGGGTGCCACGGGCTGGAGAAGGAGGAGGGGGGAGTTAGTGTTTACGGGGGACAGAGGGTCCAGCTTTGCACGGCGAGGAAACTTCTGGAGATGGATGGTAGCAATGGGTGCGCGACAAACGTGAACGGACTTAACGCCACTGAACTTTGCGCTTAAAAATGGTTAAAAAACGTAAACTTTATGCCATGCGTATTTTACCACAATGCAAAAAGAAAGGTGAAAAATTACATAAAATACTAACCACGGCGCCTGGCATCCCGCATGTTAGGTCTAAGACAAAACAAAACATCCCACCCAAAACCTAAAAGAAGATGGAGCTTGCGGGAACAGGTGCGTTAAAAGCGAGTTGAAGAGCCTCCCTCTTCCCCGAGCATGTACGCCTCTGGCATGTGGTCTGGTGGAGGTCGCAGATCCAACAGGCTGGTCAGGATCAGACGGAAGGCAGATTGTGAAATAACGACGGACGTAGATACTCCCTGGAGGTTGTCCTAAGAATTCTCCGTCTTTTCACCGACTTCATGATGGCAGTGCCGAAGCCAAGTTCGATGAGAGAAACACTTGCAGTGTCGAGGAAGGAAACAGGTTTTGACGTCAGCTCTCTGGCTGTGTGGCTTTGGGAAACTCGGTCAGCCCCTCTGAGTCTCGGTTTCTGTATCGACAGAGTGTGGGAGTGTGGGTAGCTACCCTTGCCTTTCAAGATTCTTGTCCTTCCCTTTCGAGAGAATGGCCGGAGACCATGTAAAGTAAATAACACGGCCCCTTTGCCTCGGATTAAACATGGCCACAACATTTTTAAATTAAGTTTTTATTTTAATTCCAGTTAGGTAATATACAGGGTAATATTAGTTTCAGGTGTGCAATGTAGTGATTCAACACTTCCCTACATCACTCTGTGCTCATCGCGACAAGTGCACTCTTTTTGCAAACGTTTTATTATTTTTTTAATTATTTTTTAATTTTTTTTAATGTGTATTAATTTGAGAGAGAGAGAGAGACAGAGCGTGAGCAGGGGAGGGGCAGAGAGAGAGGGAGACACAGAATCCGAAGCAGGCTCCAGGCTCTGAGCTGTCAGCACAGAGCACGACGTGGGGCTCAAACCCATGAATCACGAGATCACGAATTGAGGCAAAGTTAGACACTCAACCGACTGAGCCACCCAGGAGCCCCTTTAATTTCTTTTTTTAATTTTTAAAGGTTCATATATTTTTGAGAGAGAGAGAGCACAAGTGGGGGAGAGACAGGGAGAGAGCGGGAGGCACAGAATCCGAAGCAGGCTCCAGGCTCCGAGCCGTCAGCACAGAGCCCGACGCGGGGCTTGAACCCACAAACCGTGAGATCATGACCTGAGCCGAAGTCAGACGCTCAATAGACTGAGCCACCCAGGTGCCCCAACATGTGTACTCTTAATCCCCATCACCTATTCACATAGGTAACCCCTGGTAACCATCAGTTCTGTCTCTTGGCCTCTCTCTCTCTCGTTTTCCTTTGTTCATTTGTTTTGCTTCTTAAATTCCACGTGTGAGTGAAATCATATGGTATTTGTCTTTCTCTGACCGACTTATTTCACTTAGCATAGTATACTGTCTAGCTCCATCCGTGTCATTGCAAATGGCAAGATTTCCTTCTTTTTTATGGCTGAGTAATATTCCATTGTGTATAGATACCACATCTTTATCCATTCATCTATCCATGGACACTAGGACTGCTTTCATAATTTGGCTATTGTAAATAATACTACAATAAGCACAGGGATGCATCTGTCCCTTGGAAGTAATGTTGCTGCGTTTTGGGAGTAGATACCCAGTAATGTGATTCCTGGATCTTAGGGTAGTTTATTCTTAATTTTTAAAAATGTTTATTTATTCATTTTTCGAGACTGAGAGAGAATGGGCACACACACCCACGTTCATGCACAAGTGGAGGAGGGGCAGAGAGAGAGAGAGAGAGAGAGAGAGAGAGAGAGAATTCTAAGTAGGCTCCACGCTGTCAGCACAGAGCCTGATGCAGGGCTGGAACCCACAAACCAGGAGATCATGACCTGAGCTGAAACCAAGAGTGTGACGCTCAATGGAATGAGCCACCCAGGTGCCCCTATTTTTAATTTTTTTGAGAAACCTCCATACTGCTTTCCAGAGTGGCTGCACCAGTTTGCATTCCCACCAGCAGGGCACGAGAGTTTCTTTTTCCCCACATGCTCGCCGACACCTGTTGTTTCTTGTGTTGTTGGTTTTAGCCATTCTGACAGGTACAAGGTGACAGCTCCTTGTGGTTTTGATTTGCATTTCCCTGATGATGAGTGATGTTGAGCATCTTTTCATGTGTCTGTTGGCCCTCTGCGTGTCTTCTTTGGAGAAATGTCTCTTTGTGTCTTCAGCCCATGTTTAATGGGATTATTTGCTTTTTGGGTGTTGATGTGTATGAGATCTTTACACTTTGGATACAAACCCTTTTTCGGATATACCATTTGCAAATACCTTCTCCCATTGAGTAGGCTGTCTTTTAGTTTTGTTGATTGTTTCCTTCGCCGTGCAGAAGCTTTAAAGTTTGCTGTGGTCCCAATAGTTTCTCTTTGCTTTTGTTTCCCTTACCTCGGGAGACATGTCTTGAAAGAAGTTGCAATGGGCGATGTCGAAGAAGTTACTGCCTGTGTCCTCTTCTAGGATTTTTATGGTTTCAGGTCTCGCATGTAGGTCTTTCACCATTTTGAATTTATTTATGTGCGTGGTATAAGAAAGTGGTAACGTTTCATTCTTTTGCGTGTCCAGTTTTCCCAACACCATTTGTTGAAGAGACTGTCTTCCAATTGGTTACTCTTTCCTGCTTTGTCAAAGATTAACTGACCATATAATTGGGGGCTTATTTTCCCGTTGACCCATGTATCTATTTTTGTGCCGGTACCATACTGTTTTAATCACTACGGCTTTGGGGCGCCTGGGTGGCTCAGTCGGTTAAGCGTCCGACTTCGGCTCAGGTCGTGATCTCACAGTTTGTGAGTTCGAGCCCCACATCGGGCTCTGTGCTGACAGCTCAGAGCCTGGAGCCTACTTTGGATTCTGTGTCTCCCTCTCTCTGCCCCTTCCCCACTCATGCTCTGTCTCTCTCTGTCTCTCAAAAATGAATAAACGTTAAAAAAGATTTTTTTTTAAATAAAAAAAATCACTACGGCTTTGAAATATGATTTTGAGTCCAGAATTGTGATGCCTCCAGCTTTGCTCTGCTTTTTCAAGATTGCTTTGGCTATTCGGAGCCTTTTGTGGTTCCATACAAATTTTAGGACCGTTCCAGCTCTGTGAAAAATGCCCTGCATATCTTGATAGGGATTGCATGAAATGTATAGATTGCTTTTGGTAGTATAGACATTGTTGCGATATCGGTTTTTCTAATCTGCGAGCATGGAATGTCTTTCCACTTCTCTGTGTCGTTTTCATTCCACTTCTCTGTGTCGTTTTCACTTTCTTTCATCAGCGTTTTATAGTTTTCAGAGTACTGGCCTTTCACCTCTCTGGTTAGGTTTATTCCTAGGTATCTTACGGTTTTGGGTGCAGTGGTTAAAGGACTTGCTTCCTCAATTTCTCTTTCTGCCACTTCATTATTGGGGTACAGAAATGCAACAGGTTTCTGTACGTTGATTTTGTATCCCGAGACTTTGCTGAGTTCATTTCTCGGTTCTCGTAGCTTTTTGACGGGGTCTTGGGGGTTTTCTATATAGAGTATCGTGTCATCTCCAGACGATGAAAGCTTCACTTCTTCCTTACCGGTTTGGATGCCTTCTATTTTTTTATGGTGTGATTGCTGTGCCTAGGACTTGTGGCACTATGTTGAATAAAAGCGGCGTGAGTGGACGTTCTGGTCATGCTCCTGACCTCAGGGGGAAAGCTCTCGGCTTTTCACCATTGAGTATGATGTTGCCTGTGGTTTTCCATATCGGACCTTTACGATACGGAGATACGAATGATTCTTTTAATGTACTATCGGATTAGGTTTGCTAGTATTTTCGTTAGGATTTTTAAATCTATGTTTATCAGAGATATGGGCCTATAGTTCTCTTTTTTGGCGGAATCTTTGTCTGGTTTGTATCAGGGTGGTGCTGGGCTCATAGAATGAGTCTGGAAGTCTTCCTTCCTTTTCTACTTTTTGGAACAGTTTGAGAGGGATAGATATGAACTCTTCTTTAAATGTTTGGTAGCGTTCCCCTGTGAAGCCATCTGGTGCTGGACTTTTATTTGTTGGGAGGTTTTTTTTTGATTACCGATTCCATTTCCTTCCTGGTTATCAGTCGGTTCAAAGTTTCTACTCCTTCCTGCTTCAGTTTTGGTAGCTTATATGTTTCCAGGAAGTTTTCCATTTCTTCTAGTTATCCAATTTGCTGGCATAGACTTCTTCATAATATTGTCTTACGATTGGTTGCATTTCTGTGCTGCTGGTTGTAATTCCTCCTTTCTCATTTGCGATTTTGTTCATTTGTGTCCTTTTTCTTTTTTTGCTTGATGGGTCTGGCTAGGGCTTTATCAATTTTGTTGATTTTTTTTTTTTTCAAAGAACCAGTTCCTGGCTTCATTGATCTGTTCAATTTTTTTTTTTTTTTTTTTTTTTTTTTAGTTTCTATATCATTTATTTCTCTTCCAATCTTTATTATTTCCTTCCTTCTGCTGTTCTGGGGTTTTGTCTGTGGTTTGTTCTTTCTGTAACTCCTTTAGGTACAAGGTTAAGTTGTTTATTTGAGATATTTCTTGCTCCTTGTAGGAGATATGGCCACAACATTTTGCTGCTCCTTCTACAGAGGCAGAATCTATTTCCCTACCTCTGGATGTGAACTGGCCTTGACCAGGAGAACACAGCAGGAGTGATGTCATGGACTTTGGAAGCTGGGCCTTAAGGGGCAGTGAAGTTTCTACCTTGGCCTTCTCGGAACGCTGCCCTGAGGCCATCGGGTCGGTCAGGAAACTGGTCTAGCCTCCTGCAGGCTGAGAGGCCACATGGGGGGGCCACCAGAGTGCCCAGCCCAGTGCCCCCGCACAGTCCTAGACCTGGGAGTGAGACCATCTTGGGACCTTCCGGCCCGGCTGACCTGCCAGCAGAAACAAGTGAGAACCACCTGGCCAGCTTATAGAATTGTGAGAAATAGTAAGCCGTTGTCGCTTTACATCATCAAGCTTTGGCGTGGTTTGTTACGTAGCAAAGGCCACCTAAAATGGTCCTCTCCATAGACCGGTTGAATTGGGTGATAACAGAGGTGAAAGTCCTTGGGAAAATACAGCATGAGCCTTTAAGCACAAGCTGCTATTATCATTATTAGCCGCACCGATTAGTTCTAATAACAAAATAAAGTAACACAATGGAATAATCGGTGGTGGCTGATGACTTCTTACTCCCCCCTCCCCTGGCAGGAGACCCCGGTCAGGCAGAAGAGCTTCGACAGGCTCAGACGGGCAGCAACCTTCTTTGCACACGAGCGTTTTAAACCTCTATCTTGTCATGTCGGCAGCAACTGCGTCGCCTCATTCGGCCACCTGGGACGGTGCCACAGCCCCTGTTAATATTGCCGTAGGTGGCAGCTTTGCACCCGAGTACCACGCTCTCGGCTGCCTGTGTGGGGCACAGAGCCTATTTTTAGCGTTTTGCATCTATAATTATGTATGTTTCACTGCCTCTCAAATGCATATTTGTTCTGGGGAGAGGTTACGGTTATGTAATCTAGGTTATTTTTGATAGGGCAGATGTGTTATGCCAACCTGCTAAGTCTCACTCAACCGGAGAAAAATGGCCAGCTGTTTCTTCCTCACTCAGACTCCCCCGGAATCAGGGGTGAATCGAAAAACGTGCAAGTACTAAGAAATCAGAATAAACCCAGCCATCACATCAACTGATACGTATGGGGCTCGTTAAGGACCGATTCAGTCTAGGACTTGATTTGTGATTTTTACAGATTAAAGTTCCCTTCAAGGAAACCAACCCCCCCCCCCCCCCGGGCATAACGCTGGTCTTAACGGGGTGGTATCGACCTTGCTGACTGCCTAGATCAACTTCCCAAGGTGTCCTGGTGCTTGACCCACAAGTTTCTCCAATGGGGGTTTGGCCCATCGGGCCAAGCAAAGCGGGTGGGCCCCCGTGAGGGAGATCTGGAGCCCGGGACTAACAGATGGGTGTTGTGGCAGAGCAGAGGGGGTCTGGGCAGCACCCCCAGAGCTCGCAGCGGCAGGGGTCGGGCCGGCAGATGGTGGAGGTGAAGGCATCCGAGCAGCTGGAAGCAGGAAGCAGGGAGCAAGCAGCTATGCTCCAGGGTCCCAGGCCTGGAGAAACCAGGCCGGCAGAAGGTGCCCCAAGAAGGTGAACCTTGGGTAACACACGTATCGTTTGAAAATTCGTATTTGTTTATTTTTAAATTCCAGTATAATTAATATATGGCAATCATTAGTTTCATGTGTGTGATATAGTGATTCAGCTCCTCTACACGTTATTCGGGGCCCGTCGCAACAAATGCCCCCCTTAACCCCCATCACCTGTTTCACCCATCCCCCACCCACCTCCCCTCTGGTAACCATCGGTCTGTTCTCTGTAGTTAAAAGTCTGGTGTTTTTCGCCTCTATTTTGTTTTGTTTCTTAAATTCCACATACAAGTAAAATCACACGGTGTTTGTCCCTCCCTGACCTACTTCACTTAGCATTAGACCCTCTAGATCATCTGTGTTGTTGCAAACGGGAAGATCTCATTCTTTTTTATGGCCGAGTAATATTCCATCGCACACACGTGACATACCTTCTTTATCCATTCGTCTCTCGATGGGCCCTCGGGCTCCTTCCATAGTTTGGCTATTGTCCATAATGCAGGAATAGGCACAGAGGTGCATATATATTTTTTGAACTAGCGTTTTCATTTTCTTTGGGTAAATACCTAGTAGGGCAATTGCTGGGTCGTAGGGTAGTTGTATTTTTAATTCTTTGAGGAACCTCCATGCTGTTTTCCAGAGTGGCCGCACCAGTCTGCATCCCTACCAACAGTGCACGAGGGTTCTCTTTTATCCAATCCTCGCCAACATTTTTGGTTTCTTGTGTAAAGCACACTATCTTTTTATTCACTCACTCACTCACTCACCCATGCAGCAAACATTGGCAAAATATCCACTGTGAATGAGATATTGTCCTAGTTGCTAAGGAAACAAAAATTGCCCTAAGCATCTAACTTAATTTAAAAGGTATCTTTTCCCCCCTGTGGATCAAAATATTCATTTAAAAAAAAAATTTTTTTTAACGTTTATTTTTGAGACAGAGAGAGACAGAGCATGAACGGGGGAGGGGCAGAGAGAGAGGGAGACACAGAATCGGAAACAGGCTCCAGGCTCTGAGCCGTCAGCCCAGAGCCCGACGCGGGGCTCGAACTCACGGACCGCGAGATCGTGACCTGGCTGAAGTCGGACGCTTAACCGACTGCGCCACCCAGGCGCCCCTGGATCAGAATATTCAAATGGAAAACTTAGCAAACAGAGAAAAGCATAAAGAAGAAAGTGAATCTTCTGGAGTCTCATCTCTTGGAGAGAATCCTTGTGAATATCTGGTATATATCCTTCTTATTATTTGTACATAGTATATACATTTGTTAATCTTAGAATTGAGATCATATGATATAAACTGTTTTTTTTCGCTTGGTGTCATATTGTGAGAAGTTTCTTGTTCCTCCCATATCCTTTATGAATATGGCTTTTAGTGGAGGTAGAGAATCCCATCCCAGGAACATGCAGTAAGTTATTTAATCAGCCCCCAACTGTTGGTCATAAATGTTGTCTCCAAATAAGGAATTTCCCAGCCCCCTCAAATTGTCATTTATATGCCATGAACAAAATGTCACCTGCTGCTCTCACGTAAAATAAAAAAGCATCTAAATAAAGAGTGGAGGTCTCTCCCAGTTGAGAATTGCATCACTGAAAATTATAGAATTAGAGCAAATAACCTTCAGTTTGCTCCAATTTGTAAAAATTTGTCAAACTTCTGTGCTTCCAATATGTTATTTTCACTATTATTACTGGCAGAATGATAATCACCAGTGTTGGCAAGGGCGGAGAGAAACGAACACTTTACATAGTTCTGGTGAGACTCAAACTCTCACTGTGTTGAAAGATTTAAAAATCCTCAGACGCAGCATTTTACCTTCTAAGAATTTATGTTAAGGAATCAGTATTAGAGACGTGCCCAACGAGTTATGAAAAACAATATTTATATCAGCATTATTTTTGTGCTTCGTACACAGTAACTTCTAAAATTGGAAGCTCTAATTACCCGTATTACCATCAATTCCTTTTCCAGCCCCATCTGGCTTTTAGAATAAGAATATTATAATTAATATATTTTTACATTGCACGCCATCTCTTTCCAGAATTCTTTTTTGACACTTACATTGTTTCATAATCATGTTAACTGCAATTATTGAGAAATTAACTGTAAGGTTTTTGGTTCGCTGCTTGGCAATCTTGCTTTGGTGCTGCTTTTCCTCCTCTCCGAATTATCTATCTTGCTGCATTTTTCAGCCACCTGGGATATTTCGTTGATCATTTTTTTTTCAAGGAAGTAATAGCCCATGGCATGTGTTCTGAGCCCTTCCAGGCAAGACTTCCAAACGTAAGAATCGCCCATTGGCTACGTAGGCGGTTCTTGGTTCCTAGTCTCATTCCTCCAAAAGCCTTTCCATTTTGACACATTTTACCCTAGAATTTGCTAAGAAGTTTGGCCTAATGCAAATGTTTTCCTCCCCTCCACCCCCCCCCTTTTTTTTTTGAAGGAATTTGGGGTATGTTTTTACCCCAGAGGACTAAATCGTTATAGGGTTTTTAAAAATGTACCCTTGAAATTCAAATATTTTACCCACCTGTGTGTCAAAGAACGCTTATAGGGTCAGCAAACCTTTTCGCAAGGGGCCATGCAGCTTTACAGGTCACAGGTTGGTCTCAACTCTGCCGTTCTGCTGTGGGAGCCCGAACGTCAGCCATAGAGGATACACAAACGAGCAAGTACGGTTGTGTTCAAATAAAACTTTATTTACAAAGCCAGTTGAACAGCCCACAGGGTGTAGTTTGCCTTTAGATTCAAAGGTGTAAGTCTTTCTTCAGCTCCGAGGAATTTTCCATCAAATGTATAATGAGTTTTTTCTTCCTCACTTGTCGGCATGTCAAATATCTTGTATGTGAATATTTAAGCCCCAGCATCTAGTTTCTTCACCACCCCTCTCTCCCCTCTTGCTTTTCCTCCCTTCCTCTCTCTCTCCCTCTCTCTCTCTCTCTCCTCATTACCTCCATTTGTTTTCTCCTTTTCATCGATTTCTGGGAGAGTTCCTGAGCTCATTTCTTAACTCACAGGTTCTGCTTTCTGCTCTATTAAATCTGCTTTTCGTTGCCTTAACGGCACTAGCAAACTTCCAAGATTATGTTTTGCACGGGGGAACGATCTTTCTGAATTTCAGGGGTTTCCATTAAAAGAAGCAAAATCTAATCTTGTGGGGAAATACTCAGATTAGAGATATTTTTTCTTTCTTGTTCCTTGGTATAGTTTTACATCACGGGGGAATATTTGATCACAGGTACTTTGATTTCTCGGAATTAGCCCCATGTTTTAAATCACAGAAACTTTGCATCTATCTGTTAAATGTTATTGTATACTCTTGCAGAGAGAGAAAACTGCTTACCCGCGATGAGAAATTGAGATCCTGTTAGATTCCTTATTTAAACATTTCACTCACAGAAGGGAAAAAGAACTTCTTTGTCCATTCTACAGTTTTATATTTTAGTCTGGGAGTTCAATTGACTGACAGGAGCAGGAAACGAACCCCTCTAGAAGGCGAAGGTGCAGCCCAGGGTTCATCAGTTCGCAGGTGTGGGCTTGGGACTCCGGTGTCTGAAGCCACCTGCCAGGCTGAGACCTTCTCTCTTCACCGCTTCACCCTTTCCCCCAGTCACACTCACCTCTGTCTTTCAGGTCACAGCTCCGTTCGCTCTCACAGGACAGGGAGGTTGACTGCTGCGTCAGGCGTTTATTATTCTGCTGGGACTATAATAACAGCCCTAACTCGGGGCACCGAGGCGACACCTATTTGCCACGCACACCACTCATGTCGTGTGAAGGCCGGGTGTCAGTGGTCCTGTGGGCTATTTCCTATTTTCCAGAGTCCTTGAATGTGCCCCTTGAGTGTGGACTGCTCTGTGGGCCACCTTAATAAACAGCATGACTCCAAGTTTGAGGGGGTTTTGAGACTCTTGGGGAATCCCTTCCATTTCTGACTGGACCCTCCCCACCCACTGGGCGGCAGGCTTCCTCATTCTTTACTTCAACGACCTCCTTCTCCATTATATCTTTAAAAAAAAAATCATCCAAGATTCTAGTTCCATCACGGTCTATTCTCAGACATTGACAGATGATTTTCCTCCCTCCCTCCCTCCCTCTCCTCCCTTCTTTCCTTCCTTCCTTCCTTCCTCCCTCCCTCCCTCCCTTCCTTTCCTTCCTTCCTTCCTTCCTTCCTTCCTTCCTTCCTTCCTTCCATCCAAAAATTTGTTCATAATGAGGTTTTCAGAGGAAGATGAGTTAAGATAAACCCAAAGTGCTACCTAGAAATGGACGCCACAGTTTATTCCTGATTCCTTCCAACAACTTGGGAAATGTTTTCTTGCTTCTTACAGTAACTCAACTTTATTGAAAGGCGCCTGTAGTCCCGCTTGTGTCGAACAGTTCTGTCTTCTCATCTGTCCTGTGATTTTTCTGTGTTTGCTTCTCTGTGTCACTAGGAGTTCTGCTGGAGACCGTATGGGCCCCTGTCTGAGTCGTTCGGGCCGGGATGATAGGAGAATGGGATGGAGTGAACATAATGGAATTTCATTTTGCTGATTCCGAGATCTGGAAGCTGAAGGAAGAAGGAACTCAATACAGACAAGGTGAGGGAGTCAGAGCTGGAGGCAGCTGTAGCCGGAAGCTTCAGCTCTTTGCTCCAGAGGGCCTTTTTTGTGTGGGGATTTGCATCAGGGTCTTTCTTTTTAATTTTTTTAAATCTTTATTTATTTTTGAGAGAGAGAGAGAGAGAGAGAGAATAGGGGAGGGGCAGAGAGAGTGGGAGACACAGAATCTGAAGCAGCCTTCAGGCTCCAAGCTGTCAGCACAGAGCCCGATGCGGGGCTCGAACCCACGAACCGTGAGATCACGACCTGAACCGAAGTCGGACACCGAAGCAACTGAGCCACCCAGGCACCCCTGCATCAGGGTCTTTCTATTGCACGCGACACAAAATCCAACTCAGACTGGGTTAAGCGAGGCACGGAAACCAAAGGACCATTCTGGTTTCAAGCAAAGCTGGATTCAGAGCATAAACCATCTTCTTAAGAATCCAGCTTCTTGCTATCACTTGGATTTGCCGTCTGCTAACTTACCTTCATTCTCCAAGTTTCCATAGCAGCCTTTGGAACTTCTGAGCAGTAAAGTGGCTACCACAGCACTGCCCTGACATTTTTGTAGTTCAATTCCTGCTACATAGAGTTTGGTTCTTGCCATTGGTTCCCACTAAACTTTTTATTTTTATTTTTGTAATATATATATATATTTTTTTTAATGCCTATTTTTTTAGTGCGTTAAGGTCACTTTTTAAAACATTTTTTTAATACGTGAAATTTATTGTCAGATTGGTCTCCAGACAACACCCAGTGCTCATCCCCAAAGATGCCCTCTTCAATACCCATCCCCCACACTCCCCTCCCTCCCACCCTAATTGACCCTCAGTTTGTTCTCAGCTTTTTAAGAGTCTCTTATGCTTTGGCTCTCTCCCACTCTAACCTCTTTTTTTTTTTCTTCCCCTCCCCCATGGGTTTCTGTTAAGTTTCTCAGGATCCACATAATGCCTATTTACTTAGAGAAAGAAGGTATGAGCAGGGGAGGGGCAGACAGAGAGAGAGAGAGGGAGACAGAGAATCCCAAGCAGGCTCTGCACTGTCAGCCCAGGGCCCAACATGGGGTTCATTCATGACCTGAGCTGAAGTCAGACGCTTAACTGACTGAGATACCCAGGTGCCCCAAACATTTTTTTAAGTTTATTTATTTATTTTGAGAGGGCGGAGAGGGGCAGAGAGAGAGAGAGAGAGAGAGAGAGAGAGAGATTGAAGAGACAGAATCCAAAGCAGCCTCCACACTCAGCTCGGAACCCGATGCAGGGCTCGATCTCACGAACTGTGAGATCATGACCTGAACCGAAGCCAAGAGTCACAGATGCTTAACTGACTGAGCCACCCGGGCGCGCCACCACCCCCCCCTCCACTTTTTTTCTAACAGCCTTATTGAGATGTAGTTCACACATCATACCATCCGTCCATTTGCAGTATAAGCTTGAATAGTTCCACGATATTCACAGAATCGTGCAACCATCAACAGCCCGTTTCAGCACATTCTCCCATTTTCATCATCTCCAAAAGAAACCCCATACCACTCACTCCTCACTACCCCCAACCCCCAGACCTAGGCGACTACTTACCTACTTTCTGTCAACAGAAACTTGCTCATACTGGGCATTTCCTACAGACGAACTTACACAATGTGTGGTCTTTTCCACCTGGCCTCTTTCATGTCGCAGATGCTTCCATCCATGTTGTAGCATGTTGTATCAGAACGTCATTCCTTTACGGGACCGAAGGACATCTCGTTGTATGGACGTACCACATTTTGTTGACCCGCTCCTCGGTTGGTGGACTTTGGTTTGTTCCCACCTTTTGGCTATTAAAACGCTATTAAAATGCTCCGAACACTTGTGTCCCCAGTGTGGCCATTTGGTTTCATTTCCCTTAGGTATATATTTAGGAGTGAAATTGCTGGGTTGTATGGTAACCCTATATTTAAGCTCCGGCATCTCTGCCAGACTGTTTTCCAAAGCCGCTGTGCCATTTTCCAATCCCACCAGCAGTGCAGGAACGTTCCAATCTCTCCACGTCCTTGCCGGTCTTGGTTTTAGTATGTATCTTTCGGGCGATAGCCATCCCAGCGGTGGGAAGTGGCATTTCCTTGTGGACGCCCACAAACTTCTGAGGGCCGTTCTGATTGGACCACCCGGGGTGGTGTGAACCTTCCCGAACCAATCCCCGCCGCCGGGTCCGTTCGGTGCTATACGGACCAGACCTAGGTCACGAACTCCACCCCAGAAACCCGCGCAGACCAGGTGGGCTCAGAAAGAAGGAAGGACTGATTCCAAGTTTAAAATCAAAGGCAGTACCGGGATAAGAGGAGCCAGATGCTGGGACGAAGAATGAATGCCTAACGAAGTTCAGCAGCCATGAGCCGGGTGGCGGCAATGCCCTGATTCCGGTCTGGCACGGAAGTCTGCTTTGGGGTTCAAGCCCAAGGAACCTCTGCTGTGGGCATCCCTCTTGCCGTGGGCATTTCCTCACAGCCTTGGCCAGCTCCAGATGTTTCCAAGAAACTCCATAAGCTGGAGTCACTTCCCTAGTGCAGGAGACAATGTCTTAAGTGCACATCTAACTCTCTCCTACTTCCCAGGTCCCCAAGGAAATGGACCAACCATATGCAAAAATAGGAAAACATGGGGCACCTGGATGGCTCAGTCGGTGGAGAGATTGGAACGTGGAGAGATTGGAACGATGTGCTAGCCCACTCTCATCTCCAGCTTTAACCCCCCGCAGGGCTGTTGGTGAGATTCCGCAAGGACCTTTTTGGAATTCCTATCCAGCAGACTCTTCCCTCTTGTTCTGGGGATCATAGGTCCAACTGGCCCGTCCTTCAATCTGGCCCGTCGGCCCCGTGCCTAACAGACATTCTGAAGATCTTCTGGCCTATAATTATCACTCTTCTCTAATACCCAGTGCTGATACAAGTGTTTTCCTGTCCTTTTTACAAGTTTACTTGTTTATTTTGAGAGAGAGGGAGAGAGCACGCACGAGTGGGGAAGGCAGAGAGAGAGAGAGAGACAGAGGGAGAGAGAAAATCCCAAGCAGGCTCCACACTGTCAGCGAGGAGCCTGACTCAGCGCTCGAACTCACAAACCGTAAGATCATGACCTGAGCCTAAACCGGGAGTCGGACGCTTAACCGACTGAGCCACCCGGGTGCCCCATGTTTTCCTATTTTTGCATATGGTTGGTCCATTTCCTTGGGGACCTGGGAAGTAGGAGAGAGTTAGATGTGCACTTCAGACATTGTCTCCTGCACTAGGGAAGTGACTCCAGCTTATGGAGTTTCTTGGAAACAGTTTATGACCCGAGCAGTCTATTTCAAGACTATGTTAGGAATGAAGCTACCTTAAAACAAAGCATATGTCACTGGACACCCCCCACGGTGTCAGTAATACAATAAAATTCAGCTACCATTTATTGAAGGTTTACTATGCGCCGGGCACCGTGTAATGAACGTTGCATGCATTATTTCATTGCATGGTTATCAAAGCCCCATTGGGCGGACAATATTATCTTCGTATCACAAGTGAGGGAAGCAAGGCTCAGCGAGATTAAGCGACTTACCGAAAGTCACGCAGGAAGTCGCAAGCGGTCACACACAGTGCCAGGATGAAGCGTCACCGTGATCCTCCCGTGACTTCACCTACCCACAGACCGTCACCAAACTCTGCAGAGCCTCCCTTGTAAATGTCTGACACACATGCCCTGCGTCCCCCCCCCCCCCCCCGGTCTGGCCATTGTCATCGCTGGCCTTGCCTGGCTGGAATGGCATCCTCTTTGGTTCTCTGACCCCAGCCTTGTCCCTCCAATTCATCCTCTGCCTTTCAGCTAGCTTGTGCTTACTACACTACAGCGCCGATCATGTCTGTCTCCTGATTCAGAAGGTGTCTAAGCAGCGAGCTCATAGCTCCTCCGTGCTGGTCTCCCACGGGCGTCTCTGATGCTGTCTCTTTTGCTGCCCCTTCCCGCGCCCCACCTGCTGCCGATGTGAGCCGTTTGCAGTTCCCTCGGCCCACGAAGCTTCCTCTTGGTTCTGTGCCTTTGTGTAACGTGTCTCTTTGTCCTCTTACCTGTGGCCCCCCACTCCTTACCATTCAGCGGGCTCACTGGTCCGTCCTCCTCATTCTCCAGGGTTAAATCTACACTGTGGCCTGTAGAAGAGGCCACTCCTGAATCCCACCCCTACCTCCTCAGCCCTGGACCTTTATGCAGGGAGAACGGCCTGCTAGCCCAGAGTCGTACCAGCCTGCCTGGCTGACCTGCTTATCAGACGTTCTCTAGATCACAGTAGAGAGACTACCACGGTCCTCTGGTCGACCTTAAGCCCTTTCCCCTTTTCCCAACAGAGACCAGGGCTTAACCCATTTTTACTGACCCAGCTCATGGTCTCTGAGCGACTTCAGCAACCCAGTACATATGGAAGCCTGGGTCGGTGACCTCAGCGTTTCCATCTGCGAGTTGGAAGAAAACACCCTTCCGCATAATCCGCAAGCCCCTTTTCCACTCTCCGTTTCACGATTCCGTCCTATTATCTCATCTCAGCGTCTACCGCAGGGTAAAGCAGGGCCTCGTGTTTTCCATCCTGATTTCTCGGTCTCTGTCTCTCCGCGCACCACCCCCAGGACATGACATTTGGTGACCTCCAAGGTGCAGCCTGTTCCTGGAAAGCTGTCCGGGTTCTAGGAATGGCTGTTATTCCCACTGTACCTGAGTCACGGGTCCTACAGTCGTGCAGGTGGAGGTCTGAGCAGTGGGTCCCCAGCATGCTGTGTGTCCTACTTGAGGAATAAAAGGCCAGGCTCCGGGATGAATAAGCAAACTCACACATTAGCTACCCAAAAAAGGATGGGGGGGGGTGGGTGGCGGAAAGAAAGAATGAAAAGATATTGATTATGTGGCATTAAAGTGCCTGGGGCCTTAACAGACATTCGAAATTGGATGCATTGCTCAAGATCAATAGTAGGTTTTATGCTTCTGACCTAAAAAGTACCAGCGCCATGTAATTTAAACACAGACAGCTAGGAGTAGATCTCCTAACATCTGGCCCGCTTTCCTCAGGTACTTTTGACACACGCCCTCACTTCTCTGCAGCCATTTTCCTTTTTTTTTTTTTTTTTTTGGCCAGTGGATGACAGTGGACAAATTCAAGGATATTCGAGAATGTGGCATCAACCATTTCTGGTGTCATTACCTTAAATGATAACCTCACAGAGCAACGTTGAACCCTGGGGGGGGCGGGTGGGGGTGGGGGGCGGGGCACTCAGCTGCTACAAGGAGGCAGATGGGGTCGGGTTTTGAGGTTGAACCAGGGGGATGAATCGCATCGTTTCTAAGGGGCCATTACTGCCCAAGGATTTCTACACACACACACACACACACACACACACACTTCTCACTCGCATCGGAAAACAAAGAAGCAAAAGAGTGTCACCACTATGGCTCCGGGTCCTGACAGCCTCAAGTTCAATCTTGGCCAGTTACCAGCTGTGACTTGGAACCTGTTACTTAACTTGCCTGTGCCTCAGTTTCCACACGTGTAAAATGGGGATACTACTACTAATAATGGTAATGATAATATTATCTACGGTTTAAGGTTCTTGGGAAGATTGGAAGGGTGAATATAGGTAAAGTTGAGCACACAGCAAACACTCAATAAATGGTGGGTCACGTTAGCAGCTAGTAGACAAGACACCTTGCAGAGAACGTGGCTGTCTCAGGTCGCCAAGACATATGTTTATAAATTGATTTCCGCAGAGATTCTAGTTCAGTTTGGCGAAGGAGGGCCAGAATCCCCCCGAACGTTCCAGGCACATGCATACACGGCCACGCTTGGCACCAGCCTCCCAGGTGGTGGATTCTCACCTGTTACTCCATACCGGGCAGTGCCCCCCGGGGTCCCGACCACAGCACCCTGAGTGGGTGAGTCTGCAGCTTTTCTCGGCGCCCCGGCTCCCACAAGCCCCTGCCCCCTACCCCCGGACGATCCCCGGCCCTTCTATACCTTCTTTGTTTACAGGCGCATGTGCATTGGTGGGGCAGAGTTTTACAAAGTTCTTTCCCTTAATTTTGGGGCAGGATAAGACGGCTAATCTGTTTTGACATGCTATCTAAACGGCCCTCAGATCAGTATACGGAAGAAGTCATCCAGAAGTCATGTCTTTTATACACATGTACTGGTGTGTACAAGAGAAAGACTTATATTGGCTGCGAGGGGCTGAATAAGAATGGCCGTTATTATGGCGAATTCAGGGTCCCCACATTCACTCCACATATCAAATCCTCTTTCAATGAGACCAGTTCCATCAGCTGTCAGATTCTATTAAATATATCCCTCAGACCTACTGACCAGCTGACAGAAGAGAAACTCAAAACCCTACACCCACCATTAGCATCATAAAATGTGAAATCAGCTGGAAGGAATGATAACAGAACTGAAAACAGAAGAGATGAAAATCTGTAATGCCCTTGTGTGCTTCTAAATAGAAACCCCAAGAGTTACAAACACACCCATAAAATACCGAGGTAAACACACACACACACACCCACACACACACACACACACACACAAAAGAAAAACAAAACAAACGTCGTCCTGTTGTCTGCTTCCTAACATATAATGGTTCTTCTACCTTTTGTTAATGCGAGATTTGCATATGTGTTTCATGAGGTTAATACAATGCATAAACCAAAACATTTATTTGGCAGCATCTGTGATATTTCCCCAGATAATGCAGTGTTTCTTCGAAGTCAATGAAATACAACCTGTCATGAGGTTGGGTCGTTAAAATACTTGTGCAAGGGCTGCGACCATATTTTACACGTTTGCAAATGCCCCGGTCTTCCCAGTGAGTTTCTTAATCAGGCAAGAGCGGGCGATGGCTGGGACCCAAGGAGGTGTAGAGGTTCCCCTTGGAGGCAGAGCATTGAGCCAATTCAGGAATTGGGCTCTGTAAAGGCAAGAAAAAAATTTCTGTGTGTTGACCAGATCTGCTTCACCATTTCTTCAGTCTAACTTTTGAAGTGTGTCTGTGTGTGTGTGTGTGTGCACCGAAATAGTCACTTAATTCTCCAGGGGGAAAAAATTAGATCTGTACTTGAAATCTTCTAAGAATCCAAGAGTGGGTCAAAATGCCCAATGGCTTTGTGCAGCTACGATCCTATCATGAGATTGGTTCCATATGGGGCTCTTTAAAGCAAAAAAAAAAAAAAAAAAGTTATGAGACCAATAATTTTTAATGAAACTTGGCTTAGCTCACAAGCAGGTCTAGCAGATGAAACAGCAGTCCAGGCTGGAAACATGGCTTTTCTTCTTCCTGGCGGGGATGAAAGAAAGCATCGTTTCAATTAAAGAAGACCCTAATGGAGATGTGTTTTGTATTATCAATTTTAAGCAAGTAGGGATTTAGGCATTGTCTCTTTCACCACATGTCTCTGAGCGAGTCCTTGCTTGCTCCAACGGAAGTGTTGGGCCATTTTGAAAGTGGAACCCTTCACGCTCCTGAAGGTTGAGTTTTTGAATTTGACCGCCGAAGTTTGCTGGCATGTTGAATTTTTTGGCGGAAACTTTTGAATTTTGATGGAAAGTTTTGGTAGAATGCTTGCATTCGTCAGCTTGGGCGGATCTAACAAAATAACCTACACTTGGTGGCTTCAACAGCAGGAATTTATTTCTCATTGCTCTGGAGACTAGGGAGTCCAAGATCAACCCAAAGGCCCCATTTCCAAATACATTCTCCTTAGGAGTTAGGGTTGCAACGTATGAATTGGGGGTGGGGGTGGGGGAAATAATTCAATCCATAACGATGTTGTTTGAAAGCTCCTGTCTTCCTAAAACTTGGGAAGAATTTTGTGTGCAGAAGATCTTGACAAACTGAGAATGGTATTCTTTGATGCTCTCTCTCTGCCTCTCTCTCCCTCTCTTCACTGCACATATATACCACCTTAGTTGTACGGTTTCCGAACCTCGGCACTACTGACATTTTGGACCGGGTCATTTTTGTTGTAGGAGGGCTTCGCTGAACATTGTAGGCTATTAAGCAGCATCCCCGGCCTCTACCCACTAGATGCCGTTAGCATCCCTCTCCCGCCTGGGACAACCAAAAATGTCTCCAGACATCATCAAGCGTTCCTGGGAGGGAAAAATCACCCTCAGTTGAGAATCACGAATTTCCACGTTCTCTGATCTTTGAACAAATGATATCTGTTTACCGCCATAGGTGGGTGTCTTCTGTAGGCTTAGTGGCTTAAGAACAAAGGTGACTTTTTACGATCTAAGTGTCATCTAATTCAGCTCATGTCTAGTGGTCTGGTCCCATCTGTGTTGGGGAATCCCACGTGTCAGAACACAGAGAAGGAACGCTTGGACATAGAGTAGGGGCGCCTGCTACCTGCACAACCATAGGAAGACAGGGGCCACAGAAAGACCTTCTCACCCATCCTCCTGCCTCCAGATGGGACAAATAGGCCCAAGGAGAATCTGGCTTGCTGTCCCAAGTGCCAAGGTCGGGGAGGAGGACCTTCCTGCTAACTTCCCCTTGCCTCCCACATCACTCTGCTTTATATTCGCCGGTGCTCTTACTGCTAATTGAAATGGTCTTGTTTATTTATATGTTGACGTTAGTCTTTATTTTCAGGGGACTGTCTTCCCGAGGACAATGTAAACCCCACGAGAGCAAAGACTTTGCCGTAAGTGGCAGCGTACTGATTTAGCCAAACCTCGGGGTCTTGGGATCAGACTGCTGGGGCCGAAACCCAAAGTCTGCGGCTTCTCAGTTTTGCTGACGTGGACCAATCATTTAGCTTCACCAAGACTCAGATTCCTTCTCTGTGTTTCTTCATAAATAAATTAAACAAATAAGACTGGTTCCTCTCAACCAGGACTAAATGGAGTAATGCGTATGGTATAACATGTGCTCAACAATTAGAAGCTATCACTTTCACCACTGTAATTATACTACTCAAAGTAGTTCTTGGCCCAGGAAGAAACACTGTCAATATTAGTCAAATGAACGAATGAGCGAATGAATGAATGAATGAACAAATTCTCTTGTGTTTGCCTCTGATTTTCCATTCTTCCTGTTGCAGTTGATAATTTGCTGTCTACCCAATCCTCATTTCTATTCTCACTATAACTGGGAAGCAAAGGTCTAATCAAGCGTTTGCTTCTAAGCAAGGAACGAGAGCAATCATATACCGACAGAAAGGCCCAGACTTGGGAACGATATTAACCCTCATTAATTTTTCATGATAACATCTCAAATTCTCTACAAGGGCTCCATTGTTCTATGAAGCTCAACTTTAGGCTGACCCCGACACTTTTTCCTTCCTTGTGGATTTGTGGGGATCTGTCCATGCCCCACACCAGGCACGAGCTGGACAGGGATGATGGCAAGTAGCCTGCTTTGCATAGGGAAGAAGTACAGTTCTGGAAGGGAGAGGCAAGGCTGCGGTGTGCGTGGCATCCGCTCAGCCTCCTCCCGCATCCAAATGGTAAAATCACCATTTGTAAGAAATGTGCTCAATCAGAGAAGAAAAAGAGACGTAATTATGTCGTTTATAATGAATTCTGAAGAAACAAAGAATTTAAGGAGAAAACTCTAGAGACGACCAGGGAGCCAAAGCCTCTCGGATCATCTGAGCTGCCCTGGAGAAGACGCATAGCTGATCAAACATTTGTGTTGATCACAGGGGGCCCTCCTAGCCCTTGAGAATGTTCACAAGGAAGCAGGAAAACTCAGGAGCCCCCGCAAACACAGCCCGACTTTTATTAAATAAATTACACGCTCCTCTCAGCTTCCACCAGCATCAATAATATCAACTTTTGGACAAACGGTTCCCTCTGGGGAACGGGTTCTGAGATTCGCTCCTAATCTTCTTTCTTTGAAGTGTCCAAGGGCTTAAAGGCATGCGTCAATATCTGGGGCCTCTGGCCTTTGTGGGAAGGGGGGTGAAAGGGTCCTGTTGTGGAAGGGAGTGAGACCACCAGCATCCACACCCCCCCCCCTCAGGCTGACTGTTTCCATTCAGTCAGTTTCCAGGGTTCTCCAGATCACCACCCACCCACATGGGGGTAAGAATCCCCAAGGGTCCCACGTCTCCTAAGGAAAGGGTTCCCGTGTACCTCTAGCTCTCGACACGACAGCACTCGCTGTCACGACAGCCCTCGCGGGTCTTGGCTTGCGAGAATAATTACAAAACGAGACCAAAACGGAACAAGCCTGGGAGAGTGAGCATAAACCTTAAGTTGAAATTTCTAAATATTTCTAGAAGATCGATGATAGTATCTGTTAAATCTTAAGATGTGGACTACCATTAACTGACCCCTTTAAAAATTAACACAAGATGGGCACCTAGGTGGCTCTGTCGGTTGAGCGGCCGACTTCAGCTCAGGTCATGACCTCACAGTCCGTGAGTTCGAGCCCCGCGTCGGGCTCTGTGCTGACAGTTCAGAGCCTGGAGCCGGCTTCGGATTCTGGGTCTCCCTCTCTCTCTGCTCTGCCCCTCCCCTGCTCATGCTCTGTCTCTCTCCGTCTCAAAAATAAATAAAAACATTAAACAAATCGTAAAAATTAACACAAGAAACAGATTCATTCATACCTTTCTAGATACCCTGGGCCCGCATTTCCCGAGCGCGTAGATAGAACGAACAGCCAGAATTCGGCACTGGTGTCTTATGTCACGGGCCGTGGCCGACCACTTGCAGACTCCTTCATGCGTGTTCTTCACACCCGCCCCGTGACGTAGGGACTATTATTGTCATTTTATTGGATCCAGACCCTATGTTTTTAACCTATGAACTACTAAGTTTTTGTGGTCAAACAAGTTTGTAAAAACTCAGAGTTAACCAAGATTAACGGGTTCTGCTACTATCGGAATTCTCAGCCTTTTCACATATGGAGGTCCATTAGAAATATCCAAGAGGGAGACTGGAATATATAGACTTTCCTCAGCATATTTTACCATGGAATGGTTATTCACCCCGGTGCATTTCCAAAGATTATTGTTCTCCAGGAACACGAAGACTATACTTCTAAGGAGACACAGGGCCATTACTTTGGGCATTAGACCCAATGCCGCAACCTTGAGTGTTGAGTGACTTTTTCTTGTTTTGTTTTTTTAAAAAAATTTTTTTTAATATTTATTTATTTTTGAGACAGAGAGAGACAGAGCATGAATGGGGGAGGGTCAGAGAGAGGGAGACACAGAATCTGAAACAGGCTCCAGGCTCTGAGCTGTCAGCACAGAGCCCGATGCGGGGCTTGAACTCACAGACCGCGAGATCATGACCTGAGCCGAAGTCGGCGGCTTAACTGACTGAGCCACCCAGGCGCCCCTTTTCTTGTTTTTAATAAATGATACATGATACTCCTACAAACCACTTACAAAATTGCAAATATTACAATTGAAAACTTGGAATAGAGCCAGGCTCATGGCATGCTGGAAACCAAAAGTCATGGGAATATTATGGCAGAACTTTTCACTGCTTTTGGGAGCTGTCATCCCCTCCTTCATTTTACCCTCTAAGCAAATTTCTGACCTATAGGATCTCCTCCCATGCTTGGAAGAGGTTGTGCGGGCAGAAACCCTACACTCCCACCCTAGAGCTGGGGTTAGCAAATTACAGCCTATAAGCTTAATCTGGCTGGCCACTTGTTTTTATAAATAAAGTTTTACTGGAACACAGCCATGCTCATCCATTTACATTATCTTTGGCTGCGTTCATGCTACAACAGAGTTGAGTAGCTGTGACAGAGGTTTTATGGCCCCCAAACCTAAAATATTTACTATTCAACCCTCTACAGGAAACATTTGCTGCCTCTTCCCTAGAGCTACCTATTGACAATGGTTATAGAGCTGGGTTGCAATGCACAACTTCTCCAGTAGAGGCCACTATCTAAAATACCATGTGTTTTAGACATGTGTGAGGGACACTACCACCATGATTTACCCACTCTTTGAGTTCATAAATCCTATGTGATGTAAGTTTTCTCCAGTGAGGGAGAGACACCAGGGAAAGGGAGAAGACGCCAGCATTTACTGAGCTGTGGTTAAGTATCTAGGAAGGTGCATATGTTGTCTACTTGCAACAATCTTGATTAAAAAGCTTTGACCCCGTTTTTCAGGGGAAGAAAACAGAATCAAAGAGGTAAAGTCATTTGACCAGGGTTACACAGTAAAGGCTTTGCATCTCACACTCTCTACCTCAAGGGTGGACCCTGATTTTAAAGGACTGGTTAAGAATGCAGGCTTTGGGATTACCCAGTCTAGATTCAAATGCCAGCTCTGCCATGGACTAGCTTTGTGACTTGGGCATCTGTGCTTCAATTTCCTCACTTGTGAAGTCGGAAGGAAAATAGTACTTTCCCCTTAAGGTTGTCAGGAGAACGCAACGAGTTAATACATGGAAAATTCTCAGCATGATGCCTGGCACAGTAAGGTCTCTGCACAAATGTTAGTTGTTACTGTTTAATGGGGAGGGACAGTAAAGGTAGAGGGATAACATCTACGTTTCTGGATCTAACAAGTTGGGCTGGTGTCTTTATCTTTTCACATATATAATGAGCCCCTTGAGGGCAGGTTGTATTTTCCTGTGTCTTCTATAAGAGTGCCTTGGCGGGGCGCCTGGGTGGCGCAGTCGGTTAAGCGTCCGACTTCAGCCAGGTCACGATCTCGCGGTCCGTGAGTTCGAGCCCCGCGTCGGGCTCTGGGCTGATGGCTCAGAGCCTGGAGCCTGTTTCCGATTCTGTGTCTCCCTCTCTCTCTGCCCCTCCCCCGTTCATGCTCTGTCTCTCTCTGTCCCAAAAATAAATAAACGTTGAAAAAAAAAATTTAAAAAAAAAAAAAAAAAGAGTGCCTTGGCCAAAATATTCCATCAAAATGTACTGTTGAGTTGAAGGCAGAAATGGGGGAAGAAACTTGTCAGTAAAGTGAAATATTGAGCTCTTTAGTTGTTGAAAGAACGAGACAATGTGGGGAGCCCGGTCAACACAGATGACTGATTTTACTTAAGCTTCAGAGGATTGGGTCTTGTCTGATATTTCAGTTATCTATCATCCCAAGCCTTAGGACAATAATCATTTATTATCTCTCTGTGGTTGGTTGGGCTCCTTTGGGCTGTTCTTCTGTTCCGGGTGTTGTTGACTGGAGCGGGACTCTGTTCCTCTGGAGCAACCAAGATGGCCGCCTCACACGGTGGGCAGTTGGTGCTGGCTGTGGCTGGGTGTCCACTCGGGGCTGTTGACCAGAGCAGGCTGGTTCACCTCTATGCAGCCTCCACATTTGCCTCGGGATTCTCACAGTGTGGTCACTGGGCTCTGTCCTCTCAGGGTCTACACTTGGAAGTCCTGGAAGGGCACTCCCTCGGTATCCCCTGGTCACAGGGGCAGAGGAAATAACCTGTCTCTCGATGAAAGAAATGGCAAAGACTTTGTGGCCATTTTTAATCCACCATACCTGAACTCCCCGGACCCCTGCCTCACCTCACCACACTGCTGGCCAGCTGCAACTAGGATCTTCCTCCGCTGATGGTACGTTCCCATTATTCTTTCTTCGAGGTCACCCGGGCTGCAACTCTCAGAGACCATCTCAGTGTTTGACAAATGCAGCCGGTTCAGTGAGGCCGGGAGCAAGGGTGTCCCACTGCCTGCCCTTGACCTTAAGCTTCCTCAAGTAATGTCAAGCTTTGTCTCAGGTCTGCTCCTTCGGGTCTTCCTCCTCTATACCCAAATAGTTTCCACTCATCCACATTTCAGCTTAAGAGACACCTCCTCCAGGAAGTATTCCCTGCTTTATACCCACCCCACCAGCTAAGTGCTCCCGCAAAATTGTGATTTAATCTCCCCTCACCAACCCTGTCTCACCACCCAATTGTTTCATTTCTCCGCCTAAGTTAGCATTCACTGCTCGCTTTTTGCTCATCCCATTTGACAGAAGGTTTCATGGGAGGTGGGTAGAGACTGCCTCAGTCTCCATCATATCTTCAGTGCCTCAGGCGGCGCTTGGCCAACCAACTGATACTCAATGAATGAAATCTTCCCTCTGATCGTTTCCTACCCTCCTGCTCTCGGAACCTGGACCATCAGAAATGCTAAAGGTTGGGGCTTGGCAGAAGTCAGGCCAAGAGGATGCCAGCGGGGATGGTCTGAGGGCCAGGGGGAGGGGAGCAGAGAGAGAAATTAAGAACAAGATGGCAGGCCAAGTGGACAGCCTCGTTGAGCCAAGAACCCTGGTGTCATCCACTCACACTGAGGCACACGCAGCTGTCCCCATGGCTTCCCGAGCTCTAGCAAAGACTTAAACCCCCATAAATGTTTTATTCACATCCAGACACACCTTACACCCTGGCATCGCTCAGAAACTCTGACTGTGAAGGAGAGGGGGGCCCACTGAGAAGGCCATGTCTTCGGGCTCCCCCCTGAAAGTGTTCTTCCAAAGCAAACACATAGGAGTTTGTAAAGGCAGGTTCATAAAAAAAAAAAAAAAAAAAAAAAATCAGAGGGAAAGTAGTGAATCTAATAATACCCTGATCCCTAGACCTCTCCAGAGGCATCTGGGGCCTGACATCCCAGTCAGGTCTGGCTTCCCACCCAGACCGTGACTGGCCTGTAGGCTGAGAGGCCTGGGGAGGCTGCCATGGCCCCACCACTGGAAATGTCACCTTGGCTGGCCTGTAACCCCAGGGTGGTGAAGGTGGGTGTTTATTCATAACACCCAGCACCTGGCTGAACAGGGCCTCCAACCCCTGCCCCACATTCCCAGCCATACACACTGTTTCTTCCTACAGGACAGGTTTCAGAGCAGCCCCCCCCCCCCCCGAAGTCCTTCTCTCTAGATTTTAAGCTAAATCACCGCTTCTCTTTGTATCTCATTTTTTCCCTTCTTCTTCCTCCCTAAAAGCAACATTCCACATCCCCATCCCAGAACATCAGCGCCTTCTCCCCTCTGTACACAATACACTTGTGTGTTTCTTCACCCTTGCTTTGAGATCCCAGGGAGAAAGAGGATCGGAACTTTGGGGACCGAAAGAGCAAAGCTGCTGTCTTCCTGAGCTCCCCAGGCGTAGCACCCACACACCAACATTTGTCACACGCAAATGAACGCGCTATTCCCAACATGATAAATTTCACATCAGTCCTGCTGACTTGGGCTTACTAATTGCCTGATAGCGTTTTCTTTGTTAAGCTTCACTGTGATCATCACACTTTTTGTTGAACCGACAGTAGAAATATTCCGCAGCTGACGACCCAAATGCAGCCCGATGCACGACTTCCCTAATCTTTCATGGTGGGGGTACGCACAGGTGGCACCGTGTGGGCCCCCAGCGATCCCTGAGATTGATCTCTGCAGAGGGCTACCCAGCCCTGCCATGACGCACAACTCCAAGGAGATGCCATGCTTTTGTGCCCGATGCCCCCTGGAAATGAGCAAGACATAATCCGTGCCCTGTACATGGTGGCCCTGGGGCAACCCCTTTCTGAATGTGGGGGCAAGATGCAGCGGACCCAGTGAGCAACAGGAGGGCATACCCACGTTCACATCCCCATTCTAGGTTGTGCTTTCGAGATGCTGCACGGTCTGCTTCCCCATCTGAGCCCTTCGATGGAGGCATCACTGGTTTTAGCTGGCCAAGAGGAGCTGTCAAATGATACTCAGAGAACGAAGGGCAGCCTGGGTTTGATGTGTGTAAGGGGAGACCCTCTGAAGATGGGGGTGCCTTCTGTGGAGGGGCGGGGACAGGACGAACCACAGGGAGGTCTCCTCACCCCAATTTGCATGCTCCCTCTTAGCAAGAGATGGAACACTCTTATCAGCTAAAGAATTCAGCCACCGGTCGGGGTTGCATACCACACGGTGGCTTGGCCTGGCTCGGCTGTCTAGTTAAGAACAGGCTTGCCTTTGTTCCTGTGTGACTGGGGGCGCTGCTTGGGGACGGAGGATCCTGGGTGGGTGCAATTATGGGATTTTTTTAAGGTATAGAAATTGTATCTCTCATCTTGGGCCTTGGGAAAATAAACTGAATAAAGGAGTGTGATATTAAAAAGGGCAGGTGGAGTCATTTTCACTGCTGGCGATTCCTCTTCCCAAAAGTGACCCTATGAGCTCATGTGCCTTCCTGTTGTCACAGGAGCCACCGATGATGTCAAAACACTGCATTTAACTTTCCAAACACTGCATTTAACTTTCCAAACTCTGTTCACTTTATCCTAATATCTTACTCTCTAAGGACTCAGAATCCTAAAGTCTTGGTGTTTGAAAAATTCTTATAGGTCACCCACCCATCCATCCATCTGTCCACCCACTGTCCATCCTTTCATCTACCTACCCACTCACTCATCCATCCATCCATCCAACCATCCAACCATCCATCCATCCATCCATCCATCCATCCATCCATCCATCTATTTATCCATCCATCCATCTATCCATCTATTTATCCATCCATCCATCCATCCATCCAACCATCTAGCCAGCCAACCAGCCATCTATCCACCCACTCATCCATTCGCTCACCTACACATCCATCCATGAAGCATTTCTTGAGCACTTACCATGTGCCCCCCAGTGGTGAACAAGGGAGACTAAGTGTCTGCTGTCATGGAACTGCCTTGCTTTGGGAGGAAGATGGATAGCAAACAAGGAAGCAAACAAATAAACAACATCGTACAATATTGTGGTAATTGCCCGAAAAGAGAAAACCCGGGAGACATGAAAGAATAAATGTGGAGGCCTGGGATGGTCAGAAGGAGCCTCTCTAAGAAGGTAACTCTTAAACAGCAAACAGATTGCCAAGAAGGAGAAAGCCAGACGAAAAACTGGGAGGAGAGTGTTCCAGGCAGAGACAACAGCAAGCTTTAAGTGGAGGCTCTGAAAGGGGGCACACGCTTGGCCCCTCTGAGGGGCAGAAAGGGGGCCCGTGCAGCTGGAGCAGAGCGACATTTGTCTAAACTACTTATCCAAATGAAATATTGCACGGAGCCCAATGTGAAATAAGCCACACAAAAGGATTCAGATAGAGTCACATTAAAACCACTGATAGGATCCGGCAGCCACGCCGATCTCTCCTGTAACATCCAGCATTTACTGGAATGCTTTGGTGACCCTAAATCACTGCCTCCAAGCTCAGCCGAGTTCACTTCCGGAGTGTCGATGTCTCAAGGGGGGTGGGTGTTGAGACAGGCAGGGCTTTCTTTGGGGGACACATCTTCCCGAACAAAAAGGCTGCATGTGGACTGAAGGGTTGATACTCTGTCGGCCAAATCACGCTGTGGCTTCCCCTCCCGGCCGCCGCAGGCTTATCCCAGCTGGTTCTTGCCGAGCAGCGTACAGGACATATTTCAGCCCAGGAGACTTTGAAGTATGTGTTCTCTTAAGGCTTAACAATGTCAAGCTTCATAACCCAAGAACTGGCTTGCTAGCTTCCTATTTTAAATTGCTCATAATTTGAAACATGCAAACATTTCCACTTTATCAAGCAGGGCTACTAAACATATTATTGCTGGAACCTGCATGTTTTATGGTCTCCATACAGCCAGGGAGCTGAGTTTTATTAAAATAGACTGTTAAGAGGCTCAACTCATTATGGAATCTTCCAGGCCCCAGAATAAAAGAGTTTTGTTTACGAAGGGTAGGAAAAAAAGGGCTGGGAAGAGAGTGGGAATGACTGTGTGTGTGTGTGTGTGTGTGTGGTGAAGGCAGAGGTGGGAAAAAGGCAGAGACCACCAACAGTCTTGGCTCTGCCCGTCAGTGTCGCTCCTGCTCCACCTCTGTGTCATCAGCATATCCGAGGCCCAGCATGTTCGTGGGCCTCCGAATCCGTTAGGTACGGCAGAGTTGGCTCTGGCCGCAAAACACCGGAATTTGGCAAAGAAGGGCGATGCTTCCCTTGGGGCCGCGGTGGGGGGCGGGCGGGGAAGGCTCAGGGCCTCCGCCGAGGGCAAGCACGCCTAGGATGTTAAAATGAGATCTCCCAAACAAACGTACACTGCGCACAGAGGTCTTGGAGTGGAACTGACGATGGGAGCCCAGGCCTGGCTGCCTCTGTCCTTCCGGTGCGTGTGCTCCGGGGCTGGGGGCAGCAGTAAATGATGGTAAGGGTGAGACCGGGTAATACAGTCATTCCTACGGATCCGGGAGGCCGTCTTCGCTCACCAGAGCAGAGACGGTGTTCTGTCAGTTCCCACGCTGGCCTTGGGGAGAGGAGACACGCTGACACTACCTGGGGTGGCGGAGAGGGACCCGCCCGCCCTCCCGCCCCAGCCGAGTCCTCGGATCACCTCTAGCCCCACTGGCAGCAATTGCGTGAGACACCTCAGGTGAGACCAGGAGAGGGACTGCCCAGCTGACCCCGGTCAGCCCACCAAGACATGCTAGACATTAGGTGGTTGTTGCCGCTTGGAGACGCTAAGGTTTGCGTTGGATGGTTACAAGCGGTAAATAGCTGACTCCCCACTCTTCACTCCCTTCCTCCTTCCGGGGGAGGGGGGTATCTGGGAAAAGAAGCAGCTCTCCGAGGGCAGCCCTCTTTTATTGAACATCTAACGAGCGGGGCACCACTTCTGAGTGTTTTAGAGGGTTTTAAATGACACGCGAGGTGCGTTCAACTATTGCCCCCACTTCAAAGATGCGGAGACTGAGGCTCCGAGTCTGACGCCGCAGTCCCATCCCGCGCTCACGGCACAGCCCGCCTCCCACCCCGCGCCCTGCGCCCGGCGAGCCCTCAGTCACGTTAGCTGCCCCCAAGTCCACTAGCACACCCCCCCCCCCCGCGAGGCCACCCCGCATCACACACTAAGTTAGCACCTGGTTGTCAGGAGCTGTGCCGGATTCTAGGAAGGTCCCCAGGGCTTGGCACGGACCCCCGGCCCTCCCTCACGCAGAGGCGTTAGCTGTCCTTGTCCGCGGACTTGTCAACGCTCTCCTGTGATCCCTGCTCTGCGGTACCCGACGCAGTGGCCGAGCCCTGCATAAGCACCCGGGTTCACGAAATGGGTTCGTGACGGCATCACGCACGAACGTACAAGGGGTGGATGGGCCGCGGATGGAAATATAAACAAACGCATCACATTCTGACGCCCACGTATTTTAAGAAGCCCGCGCGGAGGGCTTAAGAGATACTTACGAAGTATCTCCTTCAGTGGTTTTAATTTCAGAGGAAAGGTCATTCTTGCCAATCTGTGATTTTTTTATTTGGCCTGGGTACAGGCAAAGAGGGTTGGGGAGTAAGATCTGGCGATGGAGGAGGTCGGAAAGGTGTTAACAAGCTATAAATGACCTTCCCAGCCTATTCAGGCATAAGTAATGTCCCCAAATTGCCTACAGTCAAAACTGCCAATTCCAAGCTGATTGCGATGAATCAGGCTCCCCCTATACGCAATAATGTGATCAATTTCTCATTTCGCTGAATAAATAAGCTGGAAGATGGGGAACTGTCTCTGACCCACCGTTAACCTTCTGCCTCATTATTCATATCAGACCTATGACATGCATGTAAGAAATCCCTGGTTCAATTTTAGCTAATTATTTGTTAGGACTGAAGGCTCCGTGAAGTGTTACTGATGGTACAAGTGCCCAGGGACCTCCGGGCGGGGAAAATCAGACTAGGAAAGCCTTTGTCTAGAAGAAGGCAAGCCGGGAGCATCCGCCTTTCCCCCCGGCCATCAGCTTATGGTTGGCACGTTCATGCGCTTGTACATGTGTATTTGCCTCCGCGTGAGATGCCCCAGTAATTTATGACACCTTTGACTAGTGTTAACTCACATCTTTTTTTTTTTTTTTTTTTTTATCATACTCCGCGAAGATCGCTCTCACAAATCAATTCTTTTATTGGGAATAAATGCTGCCATCGGCTTTCCCCTCCCCCTGCCCCACGCGGCATCACCCAGATCCGGACATCGCAGGACCAGAGCTGTGGGAAACATTAAAATTTTGTTGTGTCATTGGCTGGCCGCCCCTGGAGAGATTTCTGGGACAGCTGCACAAGTAGGTTGGTGTGTCCCGTGAGGGAGGAAGACCTCCCGTGAGGGATCTGGCAGGTGCTGCCGGCAGAGACGGTGGGGGCTCGTTGGCCCGGTCCTGGTGGTTCCCCTGGAAGAGGGCATCACGGTGGCTCCCCTGGGAGGGGCCCACTGGCTCTGCCTGGAGGACCTGTGCCTGCCCCAGAGGGGGCCCCGGATGGAAGTCTCTGGGCCTGGCTGCCCTGGCCGGGAGTCCCTCTGAAAAATCAGCGTGGGTGACTTCCAAGGAATCTCCCCGGGCTAGAAAAAGCGCAAAGGTGCTTTTGGTGCATTTGCGTTTCCTTAAGAGAATAGAGGCCTTCGCTGCCCACTAGCTGTCATGCTGCCTGCAGAAAGATCTGGATTTTATCCCAGTTCCCTTGAAAGCAAATGACAAGGTCCATTTTGCATCTTAGGAAGCTCGTTGGCTGCCTGTGGCTGACGGTTTGGAGGAGGGAGCTACTAAGTGGCACAAAGCAGGAAGAAACTGTGCCTCCCGGAGACCGGGTGGGATTAGCTCCATTGTACAGATGCAAAGACAGATTCAGAGACAAAGGGCCTTGCCAGCCATCAGTGATCATCAGGGGACTGGCCTCACCCGATCAATCGAATAGAGTCCCATCGTGGGCTCCCGTTTTGCTGTCTTCCACCACAGGAAACGTGGTTTCTGTGCGAGAGGTGGGTGCAGCCCCAAACTTGATATCCAGGATGGAAAGCCCAAGGAAACAATCAAAGAGAATTCTGATAGTTATTTTTTTTTTCTGCCTGACATCAGATATCCTGTGGTTGTCACTTTATGATCTGTCAGATCCACTGGAATGTGAGCTCCCTGAGGGCAGGGACTCTGTCTCCTCCCCCCCACCCATCCCGTATTTCCAGTGCTTTGCATACAGTCGGTGGTTAATCAGGACATGAAATGAATAAATCAGTGTTGAAGCCAGTGCTCCCGTAGAGGATTCTCAGAGGGGGTTCTCAGAGGTGCTGAGAGGGGTCAGTCACAGGAGGACAGGACGGGGCACTCGGCTGTCCCTGGTACTTCCCTCAGCACGCTGACCCCCAGGACTGGGAACCCTCTCCCTCCCGGGACCCTCCTCATCCCACAAGCCAAGAAAGGGCCAGGTGCAGGGCAGCACCCAGGAGAGATTGGTTTGTATGATGAATGACTCAGACACGAATGAGCAGTCGTTAAATGTCCCTTGGGGTCCCGGCCCGAAAGAACTGTGGGCCCCCCGGGGAGTAATAGTGCTGTCCTTTTCAGAGCTACCTGTTTCTCTATGGCTCATCGTGTGCCGGACACAGGCCAGTCATTTCACATTTCGTATCTCATTTAATCCTCACAAACCCCCGTTGATCAGTACTGTTACCGTCCCCTTTGGATGTAGGAGAACACTGAGGCCCAGAGAGGTTAATGACCACTTCGAGAGGGTGCAGCAAGGGCGTAAGCAGTCAGGGTTACAATCCAGACCCCTTGCCTCCCCTGGGAGCGGCCAGTGGAGCAAGAACTCAGGCCCTGGCACATGGTCGGTCACGTCTGTTACGTGTGCACAGTGCAGGAGGACCGTGGTGGACGCCTATCTGCAAAGAAGCAGGAGAAGGTGACATTCTCGCCCCGGGATTCGTGCGTCCGATGCGGGAGGCATGGCCCAGCTCCCCTAACACTTTGGAAGATTGCAGCTGGGAAAGAGGAAACGTCCCTGCGTCTGTGTTGGTAACTGCACAATGACAGCACGCTGTGTCTCAGGATAAAATCCAAAAACACAAATGAGCTTAGACTTCCTTCCTTCGTTTGTCCATTCCTTAATTCAGCTATTTTATTAAGTTCCTGCTATGTGCCAGACACTGGTCTCAGGGCTGGGTTCTAGCAGGGCCCCGGGAGGCTAGGACCCCCGCCCTCCCAGAACGTACCATTTCACGGGAGAGGTGTTAACAATACAGGGTGATAAACTTGGTGCCCGGGGCAGTCTGGAGATCCCCCCACCGCAGGACTGCAGAAAGAGCGGGAGGGGCCAGGGAAAGGCCCTGGGGGAGGGGAGGAGAGAGCCACAGCCTTTGCTTTGAGAGATTCATATGCCCAAGAGGGGAGGCAGTGCAGGTGTGGGAAGGGAGTGTCTATTTTGAGGACAGAAGCAGAGCCTATGCTCAGACTTAAGAAGGAAATCTCGCCCGTGGCCACCCAGCCCGGGCAGGGAGTGGGGCCGAAACCCTGCTCACCAACGCACTGCAAGCTGCAGGCTCAGGAGCTGTACCTGCCCGAACCGAGACCTTTTCCAAGTTCACAGCCGGTGGCCTGGGGGCCAGCAGTGACCGTCCTTCAGATTGCTTCATAAATGTGCCCCCGATGGCCCTCTGCTCATTGGAAGTGGCTTGGGCTCTGGAGGGCCAAAACAAATGCTTTCCTCTCTGAGCTTGACGTCACCCCATGGTGGGGACAATTCACGGTCAGGTGGCTGCTCTTGGGAGCTGGCGGCCCAAGGACCACAGGCAACCTTGCATTCAGTGTGGGGTGGGAAACAGCTTCCTAAAACCTGGTTATGGGAAGAATCAGTCGCACCTCCCCGCCGCCTTTAAGGTCCTTTTCAGAAAGTCACCTTAATAGGTGTTTCAGATTCAACGTAAACGCCATTTTCATATGTCTCTTGCTTTTCCCATTTCATGGGATTCTTCCAAAAATCCCAATTCACTAATGGGCTTGTGTTGTTGCAGGTCAAGGTCCTGCCCCTGAGTGGTTGCGGCCAAGGCTGCATCCTCCCAGGGCTGAGCCCCGGCCTGGGTGGGAGGCGAGCCATGATGGAGTTCATGTAAAGAAAAATGAAGGCCGTTCTCCGCACCCCCCACCCCCCCGCCCAATTCAGAGCCCCACCGTCTGCCCTGACCCTGAGCCAGGGATCGGTGACCAGTATCTCAGTGGCTGTTTTCCATGACAACTGGCATGCCTGAGCTCATTCATCAATTTCTATGCAACAAAACCAGTTTGTGGAAAACTTGCATGAGTTCCTGAATCCGGGGGTGAAGGGGGGACACGGTGAGATATAAGACAGACTTTTCCTGTGATGGTAGGAACATTTCCAGCTCCCCCCAGGCCTCCCTTCTGATCCCCAGCCACAGTGTCACTTTTTCCACGGCCTTATCAATTTCTGATAGGCCGGGATGAATCCAGCATTGGAGGGACAAGGAGGCCCTGGGAAAAGCAAAGCCTGCCAGGTCCCTCCACCGCGCACATGTGCGGCCCCACATGGGCTCAGACCCGGCCTCAAAGCGTGACATCATCCAGCTCGGTCACATCTCCTCTTTTCCCTGTGCGTGTGGACTCTGGAATAGGGAGGAAGCCTAGCTGGACAGGAAGTCATCAGTGATATAGAAAGCCACGGATACTCTGACTAAACCCAGCTTTGGCCTCCAATACGGAAGAGGAAGATGGGACTTCCTGAGAAGGGTCTATCAGTAGCCTTTGGGTGTAGTTGTTAGTTATTAGTTCCCTTCAGCAAGTAATTCTGGTTTTCTCCCTTCCTGGGCTCTAGTTGGGACTGTACTTCCTGGCCCACTCTATGGGTGAGTGGGTCCAAGTGCCCAATGTTAGCCAATGAGTTGCTAGCGGAAATGACACGCATCACTGCTTGGCTAAACGCCAGTGGGTTACCTTTTTTTCTTTCTGATATTGTGATTGAAAGCGCTTGAGATAGCAGAAGCCCTGATTGTGTGAACGCCTGAGTGACTAACTACAGGATGAACAGGACCCTTCTGCCACGATGGATGTGTAGCATGCACAAGAAACGAGAGGGTGCTGATTTCTGTTTCTGAGACTCGGTGCTCTTTGTTACTGCCGCATAACCTAGTCTATACTGACTGATGCAGTGGTGTGGAATGATAAAAGCCAGATGGAGGCGAGGAAGCTCTGGCTCCAGCAAGACTCCCAGGTTAGTGTTTGTCTCTTCTCAGCTCTTCTTAGTATTGTTGCTAATAACTTATGACCTTGAACCACTGATTAAATCCCTCTGAGTATTATTCTTATCTACAGGATAAGGCTAATGGTACTTGCCTCTCAACATTCTACAAGGACTCAACGTGATGATGCATATAGAGTGTCTAGCCTGTTGCCCGTGTTTTACTTTGGACCTACTTTACTCTGTCTACTTACCGTTTCATTGATTCTAACGTGCCCATTTTACGCATTCAACATTTCTGACATTTACAATCAATGCCATCTTCCAATTCGTGGGCAGTGGTGTTTCTTTCTCGGTGGCAGATAAATAACACCGTGTCTCACTTTCAGATAGTGTCTGAGTTACTTACATAAGGTGGTTGGCACTCTGCAAACAGTAGAAATTATTCTTCTCTTTCATGCTATCTCATTGAACTTTTTGGGATTTGGCCCATCTAGAAAATGAGAATCATAATCATGATCTCCAAGGAGCCGATGAAGTGGAAATGCTTTCCCAGGATCAACTGCTTGGTAGTAGAGTGAGTCGTAACCCACAAGGGACACTGCCTCCAGGAGGGCTGCCTGATCACACCCTCTCCGGGCATGTGCGGTTGGCAGGTTTAGTTCTAGTGGGGATCCTGAGGGTGCCGGTACTTCTGGAGCGGTGGGAGTGGGCACAGCCAGGGGGACACAACTGGGCCCACCCGATGCCCAGCTGGAAGAGGAGAACTAGGGTGCAGAATTATTCAGCCGGACACAGGTTGCAAAGCCATTTTCGTCTCTCAGAAGCCACGGGTCTTCCGATAGTCCATTGGCCCTTTTGGGATCTCAGATTTGTCTTTTGTAACAAGGGGCTATTCATAGGTTCCTTACAGGATTGTGGTAAGGACTTAGTGAAAAAAATATATATATATGGAGCATAGAGCAGAGCTGTCCAATTTTGTAACCACTGGACACACATGGCTATGAAGCACTCAAAATGTGGTCAGTCCAAATTGAGGTGTCCTGTAATGCACAATATGTAATGGATTTCAAAGATTGAGTATGAACCAAAGGACATAAAACGTCTGATTTTATCATGTTTACGTTGCTATTGGAATGATAATATTGTTGACATGATAATATTTTGGATATACTAAGTAAGGTATATTATGAAAAGTAATTTCACCTGCTTCTTTTTACTGTTTCCCCCTTTTTTTAATGATGTCTTTTTTTTTGAAAGTTTATTTATCTTTTTTTAGTAATCTCGACACTCAACATGGGGCTTGAACTCACGACCCCAAGATCAAGAGTCGCATACTCTTCCGCCTAAGCCAGCCGGGCCCCCCCTTTCCTGTTTCTTCCGTGGCTACTAGAAAATTCAAAATTACGTTTCTGGGTCACGTTTGCAACCATGATGTTGGTCTAGAATGATGCCTGGCCCGTAGTGCATACTCAGTAAAAGTTGAACAGAAATAGGCAGGGTGCCGGGGGCTTACAGGAGAGAATTCCAGGGTTGTCCCAGGGAACAGCACTAAGGAGGAAGGGAAAGCATCTTAAATCAGGCAAAATTTGTCTTAGTGGCTTCAGTAGGAAAGAGAGAATGCTTCCCGATTTGATTGCAGTGGAGATGAGAGACAAGACATTTTCCGCTTTATCTCCTGTCCCCACACTCCCTCCCCTAACCATGCTGGTGATTATGCTCCGTGGGTTTCAGAGGGGATCTTTTCTGTGACCTTGTGTGTCCTCCGCACTAAAACACCTGCTCCCTGAGAGCAAGCCCCACATCTCTCGTGGTCACTCTTTTATCCCTGGCATCCATGGCGTGGTGCCTGACTCAAGCGAAATACTCGATAAACATTTTGTGCAAAGAATAAATTATTTCCCGTAGAGGAAATAATTATTACCCCCCGAGATTTTTCCCTAGTTGTTTTTTAAGTTTATTTTTTTTTTTTAGTTTAGAGAGAGTGCACGGGGGCTGGGGAGGGACAGTGATGGGGGGAGAGAGAGAAGGAGAGAGAAAGATCTTAAGCAGGTTCCACATTCAGTGCAGAGCCCAATGTCGGGCTCAGTCCCACAACCATGAAATCATGACCTGAGCCAAAACCAAGAATTGGATGCTTAACCAACTGAGCCACTCAGGTACCGTACCCCCCAAATTTTAATATGTGAGTGGTGTTTTATATGAGCCAGAGGTTAGGGTTCCAGCCACATGTGCTCAGGAAGGAATATAACCTCTTAAGCCTGAATGTCTCCATCTGTCAAATGGGACTATTCCTACTTTCCTTCATACTTACTTTATATTTATATTTATTTATTTTATTGAAATGTAATTAACACGCAATGCTCTATTAGTTTCAGGTGTAACACATGCTGATTCGACAACTCTACACGTTATACAACGCTCACCACGATAAGCGTGGTCACCATCTGTCACCAAACAACGTCATTATACTCTTACTGATAATATTTCCTATGTTGTACTTCCCATCTCTGTGACTTATTAATTTTATAACTGGAAGTTTGTACCTCTTAATCCCTTAAAAATTTTTTTTAATGTTTATTTATTTTTGAGAGACAGAGACAGAGTGCAAGCAGGGGAGGGACAGAGAGAGAGGGAGACACAGAATCCGAAGCAGGCTCCAGGCTCCGAGCCGTCAGCACAGAGCCCGACGCGGGGCTCGAACTCACGGACCGTGAGATCATGCCCTGAGACGAAGTTGGACGTCCAACCAACTGAGCCCCCCAGACACCCCCCTCTCAATCCTTTTTATCTATTTCATTCATTCCCCACCCACCTTCCCTCTGGCTACCACCAGCCCGTACGTCGTATTTGGTAATCTGCGCGTTGGTTCATTTGCTTTATTTTTAAGATTCTACATGGCATTGTCTTGCTCTGTCTGACTTATTTCACTTAGCATAATACCCTCTAGGTCCATCCATGCTGTTACAAATGGCACGATTTCATGCTCTTTTACGGCTGAGGAATATTCCATCATATATGTACATACCACATCCATCTGTGGATAGGCACTTGGGTTGCTTCCGTCTCTGGGCTATTGTAAATAATGCTGCACTGGACGTAGGGTGCCCGTATCTTTTTGAATTAGTGTTTTCGTTTTCTTTAGTAAACACCCAGTGGTGGAACGATGGGATTATTTGGTAAGTAATTATTTGGGAACGATGGGATTATTTGGTAAGTGATAAGCCTTTTCACAGCCACGCTATGGAAGTGATTTTGCTCATGCACATTTACTGAGCTCCTCTCTCTGGAAAGAGTACTGCCCGTTTGTGGATCTGAGCCGACAGCCTCCTTCTGCAACCATAACGTACACGGAGTTGGGCACACTCTGTGTATGACACTCTGAGCTGTGCACTCCTACGCCACACGCACACCAGATACACAGCTTAGGGAGAGAAGATGGGCATTTCTACTTGTCCTTTGATGTCCTTTGACATCCCGTTGGGATGTGGGAGCTCCCAACGCATTTTTGCAGATGACAGATCCCTAGATGTAGGAATGTGACGATCACTGTCGTGAGAATGATGGGGTGCCGATGTGGATTCTTTTTCTGGAAAAGAACTGACAGCAGAAGTAAATCAGTAGGTGAAAGTTATAGAAAGATGGATTCCTCGTGGTGGAAGGTGACCCGATCCATAGCAGGAGACCTGAATTCAAGGGAGTTCCATTCTTTTGAGCCTCAGTTTCCCCGATGGTAAAATGGGGGCTGGGCTGGCCCCCGGTCCTGCCCATCCAGAAGAGTCACTGAAACGTGAGACACGCCGATGGATGTAAAATCACTTTATGAACTGGGATACCCTTTACAAATGCAAATGAGCATTGATTATCATTAGAGCATCTGTCAGCAAAAGAGGCCACCCCGCGAAGCCGTGTCGATTGGCCAAAGATGATTTGGAGTAAGATCGGGTCTTGAAAACCGGGTTACATGCAGAAAGACGAGGCCTAGATCGGAAAGATTTCCATTCAATGTGAACACGCGTGAGCTGGGCTGTAGCTGGCTCAGGAGCGGGGCCGCGTGTGGTACGTCGGTGCTGGGAAGATGGGAGCCCAGGGGCCACCGTTCCCAGCCCTCCGCATGCCTGGGTCGGGGGCTCTCTGGCTCCCACAATTCCACGTTCTAGACTCGCAACCATGCCCTGCAGATGTTGGCTTCCAGGGGGCCCAGGCGTGTTTTTCAGTTTGAGGAAACAATGTGTTGAGTACTGGAGCAGAAGTCTCTAATAAATGGCTGGCATGGGTCTCTGGACATCAAACGGTTCTTAGAAATAATATTTTGAGGAGTTAAGTGTCCATGAATGGGAAACACGTGGATTGCATTTCCATGAAATACATATGGATGTAAAAAATGAAAGAAAGGCTCCGGGCACTGCATGCTGGGATTCGGTTTTACCTAGAACAAAAAAACGAAAATCAAAACCTCTAAGACAGTAGGCGTATCCCAAGACGATGACCTTCCTCTTGCCCCCAAGAGCACCCTCCCGTTCCAATAAGGCGGGTCACCGAGGGAGAGAAAAGGGAGGGACCCAACCGGACCGGCCACGACGCTGGGCAAGATGCCACTATTCCCGCAGTCTTGCCTCTTACCACATGTTGCTTTGGAATAAAGGGAACACACGGGACAGCGTCTCCAGGCTCGGACTGTGCAACGGCAGGTACCGGGGCTACGGAAAACCAGCCCGCGGCCGGTTTCCGAGCCCCGCTCAGAGAGCGGGCTCCCGTGCTGATTGTGTGATGCATCGGAAGAAACGCAAGCTAAATAATGTTTAATTGACAGAGCAGATTGTTTACTTTCGAATAATTGCACTAAATTGCAGTGCTTAAAAAGTACTTAGACTTTGCAACTTGGCTCTGCCCGCCCGCTCCAGTGGGGCCCCGGGGGGCCGGGGCTGGGGATGGGTCGAAGACCCCGGGAACAGGCACAGGGAGGACTCGGCCGTAGGGAAGGTCTGTGGGGTCAGCTGGCCATGAGCCCTCGAGCCCACTGGCTTTGCTGAGGCTCCTTTGTCAGGCTGCAGCTCACCTGGGCGCAGGCTCCCTCTGAGCTTTGGAGGCCACTCCCGGTCCAGGACAGAGCGCATTGTCCTGGGTGAATGGACCCGCCCACGGGCCTCAAGGGCACCCAGGCCCCTTGCCCACATGCAGCGTTAACAGCTCTGCAGATCTGTTACTTTGAGTGGAGGTATCATTCTCAGCGAGCCTGGGCACTGACCCGGGATCCCCCTCCCCGGGAGACATAAACGTGCGTACAAGCAGAACTGATTTTCAGCAGCTCATTAAAAGATTGAAATACTTCAGCAACGGTTGGGACACCCCTGTGGCCTCAGCTCCTGGGTGACCCCGGTGTTCCTGGTTGCCCCAATCCCTTCTCTGGACCCCCAAGGCAACTCCACAATCCAGAGGCTGAAGAGTCAAGCCAAGGCACCAGAGAGGTCCTTCGAGACCCCAGGCCGACACATGGGCAGTGTCTGCTCTGACTGATGCCCACCCTGGAGCTCACTTTCCGTGTGGCAGTGACCAACGAATGCCCATGACCAGGTAGGTGACGGAGTCGCATGCAAACCATCCGGGGAGAACATCTGACGGAGGTATAAACGTACCCAAATTACAGGATGGTCTTTGTCAGACCCCGGCCCACACCATCCACCCCCAATCCCTGTCACTTCCATCCCGGGCTGGGCTGTTTAAAACATTTGGCACCATATGCAGAATATCTAAGCTTTATAATATGCTTCTCAAGGGCCTGTGAAAATATCTGAGAACTGGAAAAATATTTTTGGCTCTAAAATACAAAAAGAAAACCACAAAATTAAAATTAATATATGTTTAAATGTCTACAAGCCATAACATTACGTCAGCGACTCAACTCTGGGCCAACTCAATTTGTATATAGTTATATAAAAACTAAGTTTAATGTGGACTCTGGGGGAGTTTCACTTATTTGCCGCGGTGGGGGTGGGGCCTTCTAAAGAAAGAGCCCCCAGAGTCATCAGGCTCAGAAGTGCCCTGAAGCCCAGTGCCCGGAAGGCAGGTCCAGTCCTTGTCCCTGCCCGACTGGCCACGGCCCTTCTTCTCCAGTCGCCTTCCTCTGGAGCCCGCGTGTCGTGATGGGATGTCTCCACCTCCTGCCCTCTGGCTGTTTGTGCCTAGTTCTCTGGCTGCAATATTTGTGATATTTGATATTTAACCGAGCGTTTGCTTGAACGAGGCCTCAGTCCTCTAGTCTTCTGTCTCACACTCTCTCATCCGCCCGGACAGTGTCAGCTGTCACCTCCGTGTGGCCGGCTTCCAATTCCGTGTCCCCAGCCCCGGCCTCCACCCGAGCTCCAGACCCATATCTCCAAGCGCGGATTGAATGCTTCCTCTCGGGTGACCTGCACAAGCCTTCCGCTCAGCACGTCCCAAGGCCAAGGCCACCTCGCCTTAAGCCAAAGCGCCGCTCTCCCCGCACAGCCCGTCACGCCCTGCCTCTCCTGCTGCAAACAGTACCAAACACATTTTCCCAACTCCCCTAAAACGTAAGTCATCCCGGACACCTCCCTCTTCGTCACCCTAACGTCCGTCAGCCCCCTTGCCACGGCGTGGTCTTTACTTGCGTCGTGCTCACATCGGTCCTTCAGTGTCAGCCCAGGCTCACCACCTTGGTCCAGGCCAAGGCGGGCGAGCAGGCCTCCTCCCAAGTCCCAGCCCTGGTGCACAGGTGGCAGCCATCTGGAGTGCGGGTGGAGAAAGAGTCGAAGGCTCTCTTTGACCTCATTGGGGAAAGACGGCCATGATGGATTTCTGATAACTGTCAGGGACATAGGACGAGGGGGAGGGGGCGCAGGTTCTGGAATCCTCGCCTGAGGCCTTTTGAAGGTGACTCCTGAACGGAGGCAGCTGTTACCTGCCTGGCCTCCCAGCCTTCCATGGCTCCCTCCTCCACGTTGCCCTGTGCGCTGTTCCGAGATCAGTTGGGGACAACACTTGCACTCAAGCCTCCTACCCAGAAACCGTCATTGATTATTTATTTACCTGATACGACATGAAGCGCAAGCCTGTGGGCTGGTGTTTACAGCCCATTGGGTCTGACTCCAGCTTCCGTCTCCCCCTTAATTTCCTGCTGAAGGCCCGTGCCCAAACCTTGTTCCAAATAATAGGCCTGGTCATTGGTCCCCGGCTGTGTCTGACTCCACCCTGCCCTCATCATTACTCATGAGCCTGTACCAGCCTGGGATCCCCTCCTTTTTCCACGCCTGCCCCCATCTTCCACCCCAGCGTCAGGCTCATCCTAATAATAGCAGACTTCTCGAATGTTCTCTCCGTGATGTGCGATTCTAAGCGGTTCACTCGGATGAACTCTTTTAATCCCAAGAACAACACTATGAGGGAAGTATCTGTTATGACGAGTCCCATTTCACAGATGAGGCTCAGAGAGGTTAAATCACTAGCCTAAGGCCACACGGCTTATAAGGAGCAGAGGCGAAACAAGAACCCAAGAAGTCTGGCTTCGGAGTCTGCACCTTGGCTGTCATGTTACCTTGCCCTTTAATTCTCGACCCTTCCAGGCAGACCTCCCCAGCTCCTGGCCCCTCGTCTGCAGCACCTTCTATCTGTGATACTTAGGTTCTACCCTACGCTGCTCTTGTTCAACTGTCTCTGCTTCCTTGACGGAACCTCAGATATCAGTGGGGACAAGAAAAAATCAAGCCCAAGGGTCAGGGGCGGTAGTAGAGTGACATCAGGGTTATCACCCCTCAGGTCCCTCCCAAGTATTCCCTCCCCTGGTGGCTTATCCATGTTATCTTATTTCATTTTTAGTCGAGGATGTAAGAGGGTATGATTGGCCCTACTTTATATGTAAGGAGACTGAAGACCAGAAGAGTCAAGAAATTTACCCAAGCTCACACAGCGGTCGGCCACCCTTCCCCCGCTTCCTGACAACAGTTCTGTTTTCTTTTGTTTTTCTGGGTCTACGTGAAAGAGAAGAATGGGGAGAGGCCCACGTGACGGGCTTCTCTTTTTCATCCCACTACCCGTATGTGTCAAGAGGATGGGACCCCCCCATGCAGGGCCCACGCAGCCCCTGATGTCCAGTGGTGGGGGACGGTGGGGGACACATCTATAGCCTCAGAGCAAATTCAGTAGCCACTGTGCTAAGAGGGGATGTAAGCTGGTCCCTTCCTTGGTCCAAAACCTCCTTGTCTTTTCTTCCTTTCTTTTTCTCCTTCTTCTTTCTCTGCTGTTTTTCTCCCTCTGCTTCCTTCTGCCCAATCTCAGCACCTTCTACAAAGTACGATTTTAGGCATCTCTGTGGGAATATGCCTGCAAGGCTCTCTCTACCAGACAGCCGGGCCCGGCCAGCTGCTCTTAGCGTCTCTCTCTTAGTGAGACGCGTGGTAAGCATTGACGGTGCAGACGTCTGTGGGGGCGCCTGGCGGACGAGCTCCAGGTAATCCCCAGGGAAGGGATGTCTCAAAACAGAGTCTGTCGACTTCATTTCCAAGATGGAAATCGCATTTGGGTTTTTGAGAAGAAGGTGAAGCACAAAAAAAAAAAAAAAAAAAAAATCCTCACCACCATCACCACCGAAACAAGTCAACTCTATCAACCCAGTGAGCGCGTAAACCTTCCCGATCTGAGATAGTTTGTATTACCTGAGTTTCCCCTAAAATCCTAAATGAGGGCAATTGCCAGCTTCTAAATTTAGGCATTTGTGGGCGCCTGTTGGCAGAGAGAAGAAAGGCTTGCTTCAGTGCTGTGGTTTGTCTTGAAATCCAGTCAAGCCCCAAATTCCAAACACAAAGCAGCTGCTTGCCCAGAATCTGAGCCGGGATGTTTCATATCGATGGCTCCTCCCCGCGGCCCCCCCCCCGGCCCCCAGCCCCCAGCCCACCTCCCTCCCCCACCGCTTCTCTTTTTTCATTACTAAAGCGTGCCAAAAAAGCTCAGTGTGAATGAAAATTGGGATGGGTGCAAACTCAAGCCAGCATTATCTGCCACAGACGATCAAGGATTCTGGGGCGGGCCTGCGGGCAAGCCATCCGGGCATACCTACCTGCCCCAGCGCCACTGTTTACAGAAGAAAGGAAAAAATAGAAATCGATCTATGGCGTTGGTACAGGGGCTGGGTCAGGCGGGGCAAAGTATTCAGTTGCCACTCTTTCGGCCACACGAAATGCCAGCTGATCCCTATCGGGCCCCAACCGGGGTATCTTTAAGGTAAATCTCCTGTTCCACACTCGGAGCCAGGTGTCTACTTTCCGAGGCCCGGGCTGAGTGGTCCACCACCGAATCCACCCCGATCGGGTGACGTCTTGGGTACTGCAGCTGCGCGGGTATTCCGACACACGCCCTCCCCTTTGCTGGGCTGTTGGCCCTCTCCGGCGGAAGGTTCTGTCCCCGGGCCTGGCTCCAGCTGTCTCCAGAAAGCCGTGTCTCATGCACACGGCAGAGTCCCATGGGGTTTAGCCTTCTGCTGTGAGACGCCCAGGTCTCGAAATTGATTAAAAATCAATACCAGGGGATTGTGTACAGATGTCAGGCCGATACCTGGAGAGAGAAGGCATGTTTGTGGAGCCGTCTCCATGGACGACGGTTTCTGCGTGTTCTCCTCCTTCGATGTGGGTCTGCTGGTTCCCATCTTACAGATGAGAAGGCTGAGGGTCAGTAACTTTTCCAAGGTCACGCCGCTAAAGTGACCAAGCGGAAGATTCGAGAAACGTACACCTGATTCGAAGCCGATTCCCCCCCGCCCCCCAGCCCCCCGCCACAGTCAACCCCCTCCCACTGATATCAGAATTTCTAAAGGTCAATCCACCATTTACTTCCAGATGTCTGCATGTCTCCAGGGGCACGTCCCCGGCCCTTGGTCTCTTCATCTGTAAATAAGGCAGTGGGAGGGAGGAAGGCAGCTCCGGCGTTTTCTTTCCCAGCTCTGACATTTCTGAAATCCTGTGTCTATGGATACAGTCAGAGCCTTTCAAGCAATAAATCAAGGTGTTTGAAAATTACAAATAAGCACTGGAAGCCAGGGTTCACAGTGGCTGGGGCCTTTAAGCCATGGTCTATAAAAATAAAGACCGACTTGAGAGGTTTACTGTTGGCAGGCGAGGTGCCCAGCTTAACTCGGCTCTTGCACCGGCGTCCTTGGAGCGGGGCTCACCGACGTGACAGCACGGATGTTGGGCCCCTGGCCCGCGGTGCGCCCCCATCGGGCCACGGGCCAGGGTGAAATGCGACTTTCCGCGGGATGGTGGGACACCGTTTGGGGAGCCACAAGGGGTGCAGTCAGACCACGCGGCAGGCGGCTTTGGCAGGGCCCCTGGTGGGTTTTTTTGCACAGAGGGCTCTCGGGAACCGGTCTCCCAGTCCTCTTTTGCTCCTGTCTATGACCCTTACCTTCCCTCTCCTGCCCCCCTCTTCCCGCTCTCAATGAGTGTGGCGGGAACGTGGCCAACGACTGAGAGAAAATGAAGACATTTCTCAAATGGCATGTTCCAGTGGCTGAGCTCTGGCAGGCAGAGCCTGGGGGGAGTGGGGCCAGTTCCCTATCCATCCCCTAAATATCCTAAGTATGTTCCCTCCTTGGCCGCAAAACCACAGCAATGTCTCCCTTCCTCCCCTCCGCCCTCGGACCCGGGGTCTGCAAGGAGATCAGCCCGCCGCAAGGTCCCAGAGGCGCCACCGTTGCCAAGGGCGGGGCCTCGGCCAGCTTGGCGTTCTGCTGGCCCCCGGGCTGGCGCTGGCCATCGGTAGCGCGGCCCGCCCGGGCTTCTGAGCACGCTGGCCCGGCCGCCGTCCCCAGAGCCGCTTTTGGGGGGTGCGCGTCCACTTGGTGGGGAAGGCCCGCTGGCCTCCCCCAGTTACTCCTTTTGGGGAACAGGCTTCCCTCTCCCCATATTGCCTTAGAACCCTGGGCGCCGCGGGGCGTTCAGGGCCAGGGACATTTCTGACACTGACCGTAGCCCCTTGGAAAGCCACTTCCTTTTCCAGGCCTCTCCATGAAAACATCAGAGGAGATGAGCGGTCTGGAACTTTCCGTGGGGAGTTTGGTGAAGGAAACTCGCACAAGAGGGAGATAGCCGACCACAGATGCCAGGCCCGCCACATTTTTACCTGTTCCATACCCTCGGTCAACTAATATTGAGCGCCTGCGTTTATCTATGCATGTCAAGACCGCCACTGACGTCATAGGTGCCTGTGACATGGCCCCTGTCCTTACGGGGGGCTTCTGATGGGTCCAGGGATAGAACGTGCACCAACGGAAGCAATCAGCAATTGGATGGATGCAGGGAAGAAAGGAATGATGGGTGTCCTGCAGTCAATGGAGATGGGTCTTGGGTTGAGTGACAGTCTATCCCTGCCCTTCGCTTATGATTTTCCTAGAGTCTTGGGGTCGGAAGGGTCTTCTGAGGCCTCCCCTTCGGACTGATTGCTCCTGCTCTTTCTGGTACCACTCTCCAAACGCCAGAGTTCCCAGAGTTCCCAGGTTCTGGCATCCTCCTACTGATGCTTTGCTCTCTCCACCTTGGTGGGCTCAACCACACTATGGCTCCCAGTGCCACCTCGCATCCCCGAAATCTGCATATTCGGTCTTAGTCTGCTGTCCAGGGTCTAGACAATTCTAGACCTACATTGTAGGATTATAGTGGCCTACAATTCCAGCCACTTCTGGGTGGCTTTCCAACATGCCTTCCTCACACCTTTCACTCGGCACGGCACCAAAGTGAACCATCCCATACCGCATCCTCTGACGTCCCCAGTGTGGTTCTTGGCACGCCGGGTCCCAGGGTTGCCCAGGCCCGAATCGTAGACTTGACTTCAGATGCGCCGCATCTCTCCCCACTCTCCTACCTGGCTCCCCTCTCTTTCCTCCTCTCCGTTGACCCCTCTGCCACTTAGTTCATGACCTGTGGCCATTGTCTGCATCCTCAGGGCGTCAGGGGAAACTTCCTGTTGCTACTCAGCACGATGCTGGCCCCCACTTCCCGGATCAGACAACATTTCTACTTCGCAGCTTCCAGGCCTTGGCTTATGAGCATAATAGAGCAGAGAAGTGACAAAAAGTAGTCAGAACAATATTCCCTGTCCTCCTACATACATTCCAGAACTTGCCACCCTCCCATCAAGTTGTGAAGGTTATTTATGGTGCCCTCCCCTGGAACCTGGGTCGGGGGTATGTTTCGTGACTGTCTTGGCTGACGCAACACCGCAGAAGTAACACCAGCTGACGTCCAAGGCTACGTCATGAAGAGCGATACCATTTCCACCTGACACTCTCTCTCTTGGAGTCCTAAGCCACCATGCGGAAGCCGCCATGCTGGAAACGTGGAGGTAGCAATCTGCCTGAGCAGTGCTCTCTGTCCCAGCCCCCAGCCTGGGAGCCGGCCGACACGTTGTGCAATCGAAGGCACTCTGGCTGACTCCAGTGCCCCCACCCTCTGGCAGGGACTGCTTGAGATACGCAAGTGAGGGCCACCAAGGTGAATCCCGCTGCTTCCCAAACCATGAGCTACTAATAAATGATTAGTGTTGTGTCCATCTCTCATTTTGGAGCGGTTTGTTACACAGCGGTAGCTTACTGAGATATCAGGGTGCGGAGCTAGAAATTCCTTGTTTGAAAGCCTGGCTCCAAGACAAGCTGCCTCAGCCAAGTCCTCATCTGTGCCAGAGTTTCTTCATCTACAAATTGGAAGCAATATTGTGTGCTCAGCATTGCTAGGAGTCTCATGGATGACACCGGAAAATGTCTGGTACAGTATCCCTCACTCAGCTTGTCTCTGATAAATGATGGTGGGTGTGATTACCCTTCTATCTAGACCAGGTCCTGTGCCCTCAGCCCCAGTCTCAGCTGAGCCAGATTCTGCCCTGCTCAACCCCGTGCTCTTCAATAACGCCTTTCCTGCCCCTCCAGCTGGAAGGAAACCATCGCAACTCAGAACGTGGCACCAGTTGCCCAACGCTTCTCACGCATCTCCGCGTGGGTATTCGGCATATTGGTGTAAAACTTAGACATCCCTCACTAGCCAGGGACTTGCTTGTGGGCAGGGGCCACGGGTCACATCTCAGTCACCCTGCATTTCCCTGGACACCTCTTTCGTCAGACAAAATGCACGGCAATAAGTATTTCTTGACCAAGGCAGATGGACAACAGAGCATTTCCTTTCAGAACTCCCTATTCATTCCTGACCTGAGATTTTTATGCAGCGGAATCTTAGATGCTTCAGCCTGGTCTCCACACCAATGCTGTATCTAGATCTTGGTGCTTCTCCTACCTATACAATGTTATTTCTCTAATATGAAGCCCCCAACTCACCCATGATCAACACCAACCAGCCAGTCAGCACCTGCCACCATGAATATGCAGAATGTGAGTAATGAGAGGGAAGCCCACGTTCCCTGAAGTGACTGACACGTGAGTGGGTTTGGGGCTGGACCAGGCAGATGCCAGAAAACTTGTCATCTTAGTGAAGTGACCAGATCTGCCCAGACAGTGGGAGGGCCTTGGCCAAGAAGGAGATGCATCTCAGAGGACAAGAGTTGCATGCATCGTCCTTCTATTAGGGGATGAGAATGAGGTCTATCCACCAACATTGGCACCATGCAGGGCCAAGGACACTCTCCACTCTCCCCTTGAGCTTCCTTCTTTCCCTCCTTCTTTCCTTCACTCCTTCTTTCCTTCCCTCCTTCCTTTCTTCCTTTCCTCCTTCCTTCCTTCCTTCTATCCTTCCTTTCCTCCTTCCTTCCCTCCTTATTTCCTTCCTTCCTTCCTTCCTTCCTTCCTTCCTTCCTTCCTTCCTTCCCCCCTTCCCCCCTTCCTTCCCTCCCTCCTCTCCCTCCTTCCCTCCCTTCTTCCTTCCTTTCCTCCCTCATTTCTTCCCTCCCTCTCTCCTTCCCTCCTTCCTTCCTTCCCTTCCCCTTCCCTCCTTCTTTCCTTTCCTCCCTCCTTTCTTCCCTCCCTCTCTCCTTCCCTCCTTCCTTCTATCCCTCCCTCCCTCATTCTTTCTTTCCTTCCCTCCCTCCCCCTTCCCTCCTTCCTTCCCTCCTTTCTTCCTTCACTCCTTCCTTCCTTCCTTCCTTCCCTCCTTCCTTCCCTCTTTTCTTCCTTCACTCCTTCCTTCCTTCCCTCCCTCTTTCCTTCTCTCCTTCCTTCCTTCCTTCCTTCCTTCCTTCCCTCCCTCTCTCCTTCCCTCTTCCTTCCTTCCCTCCTTCTTTCCTTCTCTCCTTCCTTCCTTCCTTCCTTCCTTCCTTCTCCCCTTCCTTCCCCCTTCCTTCCCTCCCTCCTCTCCCTCCTTCCCTCCTTCCTTCCTTCCCTCCTTCCTTCCCTCCCTCCCCTCCTTCCTTCCTTCCTTCCTTCCCTCCTTCCTTCCCTCCCTCCTCTCCCTCCTCCCCTCCCTCATTCCTTCCTTCCCTCCCTCCTTTCTTCCCTCCCTCCCTCCTTCCCTCCTTCCTTCCTTCCCTCCCTCCTTTCTTCCCTCCCTCCCTCCTTCCCTCCTTCCTTCCTTCCCTCCCTCCTCCCTTCCCTCCCTCCTTCCTTCCTTCCCTCCCTCCCCCCTTCCCTCCTTCCTTCCCTCCTTCCTTCCTTCACTCCTTCCTTCCTTCATTCTTTCTGCAAACATTTGCTCCATGCCTACTATGTTCCAGGTAAGTGCTTCAGGACAAAATGATGATCAAAGCACATGTGTGTGCAAATAACTAAACAAGTCATCATCACATTTTTTGGTAAGTATTGGGCATAGTGTCGAGGCTGCTCACCCACCCAACCTTGGAATTCAGGGAAGCCTTGCAGGAGAAGTGACCCACAAGCTGAGTCAGAAACAGCCAGATATGCAGAAGAGTGAATAGAGCAGAGTGTGGAAAGCTGGGGAGGGCCCAGGCCATAGGGATAGCAAGCACAAAGGCCCACAGGTGAGGGAGGACGCAGAGAGACTACACATGGTCCCAGCACTGACCCAGGGAAGATGGCTGGAGCTGAGTGGAGTCGGAACAGATGGAGAGGTGCTCAGGACTCGATCACCAAGGGCCTTATGGACCACGTACAGGCGCTTGGCTTCATCTTTGAGTGACTGATGGACCTTTGTCCCTTGGGCCGGTTCTGCATTTTAGAAAGATCCCGACAACAGGATGAAGAATGGATTGAAGGCGCCATGTCTCATGAAAGGGCCAGTTGGGAGATAGTTGTCATTACCCAGGCAAGTATTTGCAGTATCCGGACCAGGGGGGTGGCACAGGGCTAGAGAGGGACAAGTGGACGGCCCGCAGATGTAGGAGACACAGAAAACATAAGGGAAGTCAAAATGCATGCAATGCAAGGAAGTAGCAGAGAAGGTTTCAAAGGAGAGGGGCAAATAGGCGGGCCGAGGAAGAAGACGCCATTGGAGGAGCTGTAACTTGGTCAGAGCACCTGTCTGCTTTAGACCCCTGTTTCTGAGTGCTTACCAGGAGATACATGGTGGCGAGGGGCACAGGAGGGAGTAAGAAGCCTGGGTCGCCACCTGCCCTCCCCAAGTGTTCCTGTCCCCGTGACAGAGACTCGGCTGATACCCATTCCTCCAGCATCATAGCCTGCCTGGCCCTCTGGACTCCAGAGTAGGAGCAGTTGTGAGTCATAAGAAAGGGCAGCGTGGAGAGGAGGAAATGACCTCTGATAGCATTGCCACGTGCTGCACGTCCACGGCTTTGCCCCCAGAAACGAGAGGAATACAAAATGGATGGCTTGAGCGGTCACGGAGAAGGCTTTGAGGTTTGCATCCAACCTGTAAGGTGGTCTGGCGACTTGCAAACCCAAGAATGCTCTCACTCTGTGCTCAGCGGTGGGGCCTCAGTGTGTCTGGGGGTCCTGGCTGGCCTGGATGGTACCTCTTCCCAAGACCATTGTTTTCCCTCTGGCAACTGGATTCCAGGAAGCAATGGGGGTGGGGGGGCTTGGCCCACGGCCACTCACTTGTCCGTAGAGTGTGGTCAGTCTCGACCTAGGAGGTATTTGTCCACGTGAGCCAGCGTGGATGTTTACATATACGTGGGCATGTTCTGTGTCATATATTGTAGGCATATTCGTGAATGTGTGCTGTTTATGCGTGCATACGTGTGTGCCCATGTGTGTGATCACCAAAGCGTGTGTGAGTTTACCCTCCTGTGTTTTTGGATACGAACAAGTATCGGCAATGCCCGGGTCTACGTGCTCCTGTGAGCGCTCGCATCAGTTAGCTTGTGCTGTGTAACAAGTCACAGGCTTAGCAGCTTAAAGCAACAGACATTTATAATTTAATATTCTTCATAATTTTGTGGGTTGGCTGGGAATTCTTCCGAGCCTGTTCGTGTGTCCGCGGCGGTGGGTGCCTCAACTGAGGGGGGCTCTATAGTGGCATGAGCCACGTCTGGTGGTGGCAGTTTTTGCCGCGTCAGGGGAGGACTTGGCCCCATGGTCTCTCACCCCCCCGGCAAGCTAGCCAAAGCTGGCTTACACGGTAGCCTCAGATTCCAAGCACAGCTAGACCTAGTCTTAACGCACGCATACTCTTAGATCTCTGCCTGCATTACATTTGCTACTTTCCGATTGGCCACATCAAGTCACATGGTTAAGCCCAGAGTCAGTGTTGGGGGGGAGGGAGATTAGCCGGGGCTTGGATGCAGGGAGGGGACTCGTTGCTTCTGTATTTGCGAAACACTTGATACACGGTGCACGCGTGTGTACCTGTAGGGGTGTACCCCTGTGGAAGTGCCTGGGTGTATAGGCGCGTGCACAGGGCTCACAGGAACAGCACCGGAAGCACGTGTGCGAGGCCCCACAGTGCCTCTCCGGGTACGTGCACACGCATTCGTGCAGGGGCAGGAAGCTGTGTGAGCGCCCGGCCACGGGTCTGCCTCTGTGGGTAAATGTCCACGTGCAGACTGAAAAGGAGCCAGAACCTAGGCTAGCTCATGGGCCTGGGTCCAGACGTAGTTCTAGAGCTTTCCCACAGGCGGTTACGACAATGAAGACCAGCCTGTGGTCTCCAGTTCACACCGGCCGTAACCAAGCTCAACCTGCTGCCACTGTTCCGCGGCTCCTTCCTTCAGCACCCCCTACTTCAGTCCTCCCTGTCAGAAGCTCGGGTCACATTCCCCCTCCTCCAGGAAGCCTTCCCAGGTGGAACCATGGTGGAATCCCCAGGGCTCCCCAATGCCTTGCCTTGGTTGCATTAGCGCTGACTGCTGTCCGTTGGCACCACTGTTGTTGGGGCAGGTGTCTGTCTCCCCCCGTTGCCCAAGGACCCAGGAGGACAGCGATCACATCATGTTTAGCCCTGTGGCTTCCCGGCCCTCTTCTCCCACTTGGTGCCTCGTACAGAGTGGGTGCTCATTCCCCACCGGTCGGATTGCAAAGGGTGCAGTCTGCTGTTCCTGTGGAAGCAGGGGCCGAGGAGATCAGTGGCCTCTCCCCTAGCTGAGAACCACTTCTCTCCAAGCATCTGCCATAGCCCACCCCCTTCCACAGACCCTGTGTCCTGCCCCCCCCCCACATGATGCGCAGCCTCCCGCACGTGTGCCCTAAAAATAGTGATAAGCCCCCAAACGAGATGAGCAGCTACTCCATTGTGAACACTCACCACCCTATTCATCAATTCTGAGATGGCTTGGTTGTTTTTTTTTTTTTTTTTCCATTTTCACCTCCTGCAATTGGGCCCCACCTCACAAATGATGATGTCTCAAACCACCGGCCAAGTAGCTGTCGTGATGCAGTTGTCATTGCCTGGCGAGCGTGGTCATAGCTGTTCCCATTGTTGTCGCTTCGCTGGAGAGCTCTGCATTGTCGCACTACCCGCGCTGAGTATAATTGCCATTTTACGCATCTTCAAAAAGATCAGACTATGATTCAGCAATGAAATGAAGAGTTACTGTGCGTGCAGAAAGGCACAGATAAGAACGGCCAGCGTGCAGCTGGGATTAGCAAGGCAAACGCTCATTGTTGGAGTGACCGCGACGCATTATCTTCCTGCAAAGCCACCGTAAAGTGCATTATGGGACCTAAGACAGGACGATAGCCCAAGGAGACGAAGCTGTGTTGCTCTATATCACTGAGATACGTTTGAAAGAATTGTCTAGCACCTGCCAAGAATGACAGGAAGGCAGGAGAAGTTGCCAAATACCTGGGAACGCGTTAAACAAATCTGAAAGCTCCAAGAGGCTGGTCTAATTGTTGCCTCGCATTATTGTTAAGGTATTGCATCAGAGTTTACTGGGCATTTTTCTTTCTCGGTGGCATCCCTCCCACAGTGATGAGATGTAATATGGCCCGTGCCCATGCGTTACGTAGCATGTCTCACTTAACCCCCTCGAGACCCTAGGACATGGGTATTACTGGGGAGTCAGGAGTCGTGACAGTCGAGTCCACTGTAATCAGTCTTACGAGCAGGGTCCCACAAGCCCAGGGTATGTGTCCGTGGGTGAAGAAGGTTGACTGAGGCTTCTCTTCCACACCTGACCTCTGGATGGTAATCAACAAACCAAGTGGTCCCTCCCCTTTTAAAATAAATGCTCTTCCAGTAAATGTACCAAGCTCTTAGCACAAGGCATTGCTTGCTCCACAAATGCCAGTTATTTGCAGACTACTATCTTGCTTTTTGTCATACCTACATGTTCTGTGCTGTTGCTTATTTAATTGCTTTTATTTTAAAATTGGCATTCTTTTGGGGCGCCTGGGTGGCTCAGTCGGTTGGGCGTCCGACTTCGGCTCAGGTCATGATCTCACGGTCCGTGAGTTCGAGCCCCGCGTCGGGCTCTGTGCTGACCGCTCAGAGCCTGGAGCCTGTTTCAGATTCTGTGTCTCCCTCTCTCTCTGAACCCCCCCATTCATGCTCTGTCTCTCTCTGTCTCAAAAATGAATAAACGTTAAAAAAAAAATTAAAAAAAATTGGCATTCTTTTTATATATCTGTATCAGTCAGGATAAATCAGGCCATGCTTCAGTAACAAATAGGCCCATCTATCTTAATGGTTTATTTTATATATATATATATATATATATATATATATGGGGGTTTATATATATAATGGTTTATATATAAATATAATGGTTTATATATATATAATGGTGTATATATATATAATGGTATATATATTTATATATATATAATGGTTTATATATATATGTGTAATGGTTTGTATATAATCTTTTGGTCCCAGATGAACAACCTGTCAATCAACAGTACGATGGAGGTACGCTTACCAAAAGGAGGCACACTGAAGCCAAACGAGAAAGAGGAAAGCCTTCCAGGAAGGGAAAATTCAGCCTCCCCTTGAAGCCACATGGCCCCATCTCTCAAATGAGGTTTATCCATTGTTTATCCTTTGCCTCCTTCAAACAAGCCCTTCGAGAATCCAGGGAGATTGCGTAATCGCTTGGAAACATTGCTTTTTAGTCGTTGTAGGCGATTCTGTTGGTGTTCTACCTTTATCCTGTGGGCCTTACCACTTCTTGCCCTGACCAGCTCCCCACTGCCAGTATCTGAATAGCTGTGCGTAGAGCTTGTTCTTTAAAACTTGGCGACGCCACTCTGGGTGTGTGCATTGGTAGACTCGGCACTCCGGGGCACTAGCACCTTCCGCGAGCCACCTTTCGCCAGTGACTGAGAAGATTTGGCATGAAATGTCCCAGCTTCCTCACCCCTTGGCAGGATACCGCTCTGGCAGAGTTTGCCTCACTTTCTGGAGATCCCAGGGGGATTATATTCCGGTCGCCCCCTCCCTTGGAAACGAGCTAAATAGGGCACCCTACGTTTGCTTCTCACTTCCTAAATAAAACACTTGTTGTCAAATCCCTGTCTTGGGGGTTGCTAATGGGAACACCCAAACTAAACCCTCACGTGTGTCAGAGGGATGGAAGAGGCATCCCTCAGCTTGGGGCAGAAATGTCTCTGGCAGGGATTCCTGTCTACTGCCAACGCAATCAGGTGTTGTTGGGTGCGGTGTCTATGTGCACAGGGACAGGGCTCTTCCAGAAGGCCTGATGTGGTAGGCCCTTACAGCTCTACCCCAACTCCAGGCTCACAGATAAGGACTTCAAGGCCCAGAGAGGGGGTGACCACGAGGCCTAGGCTGCGTGGGTGGAGACTAGAAGTTGGGATTCCTTTCAAACCCATCTCAGGACATAAACCCACAAATGGAGGCGGTTGTGGGCATCTCCCGATGTCTGCACCCCCTCCTCCAGGTTGACAACGCTATTCACCGTGAAGAGTAAGTCCCTTTGTGGTATGAGCCAAAAATGTATATGGTCTTTGTCCCTGATTCCTGGCACAGAGCTCCTAAAACCCTTGGAATTTCCTGAGTGGCCAGGGAGTGTCTTTTGTTATTCATAAGCCCCCTCCCTTCTGCAAACCTGTGTTTACATCAGTGAGGTGACTTGGGGTGGGGCCCCTTGACAGTCTGGGTTGGGGCTGATCACCAGAAAGGCCAAGTGTTTAGAGGGCTGGAGCTTTCAGCCCCACCTACTGGCCTCCAGACATTTAGCTCCGTATAAGCTCTTGGATAAGATTTGGAGAGCTTCTGGGTTGGGGAACCCATCGAGGTGCTAGGAGGGTGGTGTGCCTGGAAAGGTCACCGGCAGAGTGTGGCCGCCTCCCCGCCCCCCATACCTAACCCTATGCCTCTCTTCCAACAGGCTCTTCCTGAGTTACTTCCTCTAGAACAGGTCAGTAATTGTGAGTAAAGTATTTCCCTGAGTTCTGTGAGCCATTCTAGCAAATTGTCGAACCTGAGGAGGGGGTGGCGAGAACCCCCTAGCCTTTTGTAGCCAAGCCAGGCAGAAGCGGGGTACCCTGGAGGTCCTATACTTTTGTCCAGCATCTGTAGTGGGGACAGTCCTGTGGGACTGAGCCCTTAACCTGTGGAGACCGCTGCTAACTCTAGGTAGCATCAGAACTGGACAGAATTGTAGGGCACCCAGCTGATAAGGGGACTTCTTGCTCAGGGGTGGCCAAGTGTTGGTGGGGGTGCAGACAGCTCTTCAGACCCTGGCACAGCCTCGGTGCCTGCTCACCGCCATTTTGAGGGGAGTCTCGTCCTATTGCCTGGCCTTCCATGGCCTAGCCCCTCTTGTCTCACATCTCAGCATCTGGGCTCCATTCAGTACCCAGAAGGAATGTTCCCTCATCTCACACCTGGGCCCCGCACTTGCTCCTCTGCTCCCTCTCTTTGCCCTAAACAGCTAACTCCTTCCCATCACCTACTCCCGGGCCAGCCCAAGTGTCACTTCCCCCGTGAGGGGCCTCCCCGCTTTGCCCTCTCGTATCCCTACCATTCCTCTTTGACATTGTTGTCACCCACATGGCACGTGCCTGCCAGCTCAACGGTTCCGTGCTGACAGGCCGTGTCCCATCCACACGGCAGGCACACGTCCAGCGCTTGTGACGCTAACGCGTGTTGGCCAGCCCACGCGGTACTATGGGGAGAGGGGCCAAGAGGTTGAGTGTATTGAGACAGGGGCTGGGAGAGAAAACAAGATCCTCTTTTAATTGAGCCAATGAAGTCACTGGTGAGACAGTGAACCCAAGGAGTTATAAATAGCCTTGGAAATCATGCATATTACATTAGGGGTGTTGGTGACAGCTTAAGTATATTTCCATAAGGTTCCATTATATTTACGTATTAGTTAATGGATACTTAAAATATTATGTTACCGTAATGCTCATGTTTTATTAGCAAACTATCACATCAAATGGAGTTGCTAAGTGTGATGGAAAATTGGCTCTGCAGCTAGGTTTCTGTATTTTCACGCTGAATTTTTGATTCTGCTTTCCCGCCCACCCACCTCTGGTGAGGAGGTGATTTTCTTCAGAATGCTTGTGATCTTCTCTGCCCTCCCGCCGACGGAGAGGCCTGGAAGTGTGCAGGGAGGACCCCGGGGTCCTCACCACGGGGCAAGCGTTTTAGCCTAGCTTTTCGAAAGATCCAGACGCGGTTACTTATTTGCTGTGTGACGTTGGATGCGTTACTTGCCCTCTTGTGCCTTGGTTGTCCCTCTGTTAAACCAAGACTCAGACTTGAGTGTTAGTATTGGTCAGGGTTCTCCAGAGAGACGTAACCAATAGGACATATATAGATAGACACAGACACACACACACACACACACACACACACACAGATTTATTTTATGGAATTGGCGTATACAACTGTGGGGACTGGTAGGTCTAAAATCTAGCTGGCAGGCTAGAGACCCAGGGAGGATCTGGAATTTGACCAAACACTGGGTATCATGGCCTCACCAAGTTGACTCATGAAATTGATCATCATAGCCTCCCTACGTGTCTTAGGGGTGTATGGGTCGAATTCTGGCTTATCTGCAAGGGAACCCCAAACTCTCTTGTCTTCAGGTAGCGAAGGTGCTGGAGGCCATCATACGTCCTCAGGTACCCTCAGGCTTCCCACAGGATTTGGCAGGACAGGACTGAGGCGTCTTGCCCCACACTGGCCATCACCTCTTCTCTTCTCTCTTTCTAGAGGAGGCCCCCCCAAGGAAGAGAGCTTCAAACTCTGCTTCTTACCGCCAAAAGGCAGCCCCCGATAACACCTGCCCTCAAAGGTCATGTTTTTCTCAGCCTCTATTCACGGATGCAAAGAATCTGAACAGAAGAGGTGCTCCAGGTGGCGGGAAGTGTGGGCAGAAGCCGGGTGGTGACCAATGGCTGGTATGGGCGACCAAGGGAAGGCAGGGTCCTGAGAGCACGAGGGTGGGAGGAGGAACAGTGGGGCACTCTTCTAGAATACCCTCGCGCCCAGCCCAGAGCCCTGAGGGTCCCCAGGCGCGATCGTGGAGACACTGACTTCACCCCGCGCGCAGGGAGGTCAAAAGGAAGCAAGCCCAGGGCTCCCCACCTCCCAGCCGGGCATCAAATGAACTTTCAAGAACGAGTTCAAATCCCAACTTCACTGCCTGCTGGCTAACCGAATCGCCGAGACAGGTTGTTTTCCTGAGCCAGTGCCTTTACCTGCATAGGACCTCCTACTCTGTAGGGTTGTGAAAGGTTTTGTTAAATTCATATAGTGAAAACAATAATCAAACCTTGGTGAGGACTCAAGTATCAGCTCACGAGCGCTTTCCAGCTGGACGACTCTGGACAATTCCTACAGTTTTCTGATCTTCAGTTTCATTATCTGAAAAATGGGGGTATTCACAGCACCTACCTCACAGGGCCATCCGTTCCTATTAAGTGCCAGGCACCCTGCTAGACACTGGAAATGCAGGTGATGAAGAGAACAGGTAAAGTCTCTGTCCTTATGGAGCTACATTCTAGTGGGAGGTGTGTGTGTGTGTGTGTGTGTGTGTGTGTGGTACTGTTATGATCAGCGATATACTGAAGCAAAAATGCATTTAAAAATACATGAGATGAGTCATGGGGAAAAAAATAAGGCAAGAATGTGGGTTGGGGAGTGCCTAAGCTTAGTTTCATTTTGAACAGTCAGGGAAGGGGCACCTGGGTGGCTCAGTCAGTGAGCGTCGTCGGACCCTTGCTTTCAGTTCAGGTCGCGATCTCGCGGTTCATGGGTTCAGGCCCTGTGTCGGGCTCTGCACTGACTGTGCGGAGCCTGCTGGGGACTCTCTCGCTCTCCCTCTCTCTATGTACCTCCCCAGCTCACATGCTCTTTGTCGCTCTCAAAATAAATGAATAAACTTTAAAATCAATAAATACATACCTAAGCGTTAGGGAAAGACCTCCCTGAGGAGGTGACGTTTTGAGCAAAGACCTGGGAGGGAGAGGAACTGTGATCGTAGCAGAGAACCGCGAGAACGAAGGGAGATCTGGGGACCAAATCCAGATATGCCCATTCCGATTGAGCCACCCAGGCGCCCCTTAACTGGTTATTATTCCGTTATTATTAGACGCCAGCTAATGATGCTGTTGTTGGAGACCGTAGGGAGGAACAGGGGACCCCACGTGACCCCCTCCCTGTGCCAGGCCATGCACCGAGGTCTCAAACCCTGTGTCTAGAAAGTATGGCATCTTCTTCTTTTTTTTTTTTTTTTTTAAGATTTTATTTTTAAGTAATCTCTACCTCCCAACGTGGGGCTCGAACTCACAACCCCGAGATCCAGAGTCGCTCGCTCCACCTACAGAGCCAGCCAGGCGCCCCCAGAAAGTATAGCATCTTGACAGCCAGAGCCCGGGCGGGGGTGGGGGGGGGGGTGGGGGGAGAAGGGACCCCAGGCTGAGAAAACAGCCTGACCAAAAGGCTGGTGGGAAATGACAGATGGCGTGTTTGGAGAGCGGTAAGTGGCACAAAACAGGCCTCCTGCTTCCACTTCCAAAAATACCTCGCGCCTGCACGTGGCCGGCAGCGGGCCCTGCGGGGACCCGGGGCTGTCAGTGCGCCGCCCGGCAGGGACAGGGCCCGGCCGGAGGTGCGGCCGCCACGTTAGCCGCCTGATTGAGTTATGACAGCTCGTCGCGCCCAACGGGAAGCCGGGCGAGGCGGTCCTAGCGGGGGCCTGCAGACAAATGATGATAAAGTGCTCACTTTAAGGAACCATCTCCATAATATTTCATGCTCGTGGCGGGGGGAGGGGGCGGGCAGGCTGCCCTGGTGGTACAGCTAACTACTCCATCAATTGATTTGATTCACGGCGGCAGCTACTCCCAGTCATAATATTTCAAATAAATGGGGCCGTGGATAGAAATAATATCTGCATCAATATTAACCCTGAAAGAACTAATGGACATAAGCTATAATTTCCTGGACATCCTAATAACGCATTTTGACCATTGTTGGCACGGGACAATTTTTCTTGCTCTCTTTTCTCTCCTCCGCTCATCTGTCTGTCTCTCTCCTCCTTAACCTCTGTCAGATCTGCTTTGTTCACCCCCAGCCTGCGGTTTGGGAGCCTCGGGGGTGCCCGTCCCCACCTTCCACCAACCATAACACCCTACCTAAGAGGAAAAGAGAGGGAAGCCTAAGACTGCTTGGCTCATTTATTCTGAGCTGCTCGCGAAATGCCCCTGGGAAGGAGTGAGTCGAAATGCTTGGCAGGGGAGGGCTTGCCTGGCAGGCTTTTTAGAAAGGAGGCCCCTTGGCTTTTCGCTATCATGCACTCATGCACAGTCTCATTGTGCACCTACTATGCTCTGGGCACTTTGCTAGGTGGTTGGGACACATCGATGAACGAAAAGAAAAAAAAAAAAAAAAGTCCGTTCCAGGGAACTTTACCACCGTACGCAGTGGGGGCAGGGGACAGAGAGACAGCTGGTAAACTCCAAACACCCAAGTAATAAATTACACACTTTGTAGCAAGGCCGAGGTCTCCGGCCGTCCCAGAATGGTTCCATTTGCCGACCCAGTGTGATGGTTGAATTAGAGACTTTGGGGGCTGAGATTGTTCTTTTCTGCAGTCTTCAAGAACGGAGCATCGGAGAGCTAAACACAGCCCCGGAGGCGCTTTGTTTGGCCTGTGGAATGCTGTTTTTAAAACTCAGTGATTACATTTGAAAAGCAAGGGATTTTGCTTAAAAATCTGATGTCTGCCTTCTCTTTAGAAATGGGAAGGTCTAATGGCACCCACGTTCCCACATGGCAACAACGGGCTGGAGTAGGTGAGCATCCACCCCTTTGGACAAGGCTGGTGCCCTGCAGGTTACCCCACGGCTCTCTGCTGCTCTGAGCCAGCTGTTACCCATGTGGCCCCGTGGGCATCTGCATGTGTGGCCCCTGGTTTTCATCCAGGAGCTGGTTTCCAAGCTTCCCTGTCCCTGCCCGCGCCCCTCTCCGCACAGACCCCTACTGTTAGTCACTCCCTCTGCAATGCTGCCTTTTCTTCGCTCCTCCTCTGGGGCCCTCAGCCTTCTTTTCCAACGTTTCGTGGCTCTTCAACCACATGGCTTCACTGACACGGACACAGTTAGCCGTGGGTTTGGAAACCAGGTCTCTTTACCTTATAGGATTATGGCACCAGGCCCTCCCTCTGCTGTTCGGCTGAATTTTGGCCTTGAAGTCTTATTCCCCAAGTTAAAAAAAAATAAATGGATACAAATACGAATGCAATTCCAACGCGAATACAGTGCATAGTGTGTGTGTGTGTGTGTGTGTGTGTAAGGTGCATAGCACTTTCCAGAATTGCAGGAAACAGAACTTGTGAGTGTGAGCCGGCACCGGATCCAGACAAATCTGGGTTAACCCCAGCCACTGAGCTCTGGCTATCTGTGGGGACCTTGTGCTTTTGCTTTCTTATCTTTGCAAAGGGCACAACGTCGTAGGGTTGCTGTCTTGTGAATCAAATAAGGTATTTAACGCATCTTGGGCATCCAAGAAGAATCGTCGCTATTGTTCTTTTTTCCAGCGCTCTTACTCTTCACATTGTATTACCACTCACCCTCCCCAGGGACACAGGGTGGGATGGTGTGGGTGGAGGTCACAGTCTCATCAGTGCTAAGGCCTCTGGGTGCAATTTCCAAGTGGTTCCCTAAGCTGCCCGCCCTTGGGAGTGTCCACTGGTACTTCTGGCTGGACGGGACTTTCACTCCCACCCAGAGGGCAAGGGCAAGGGCAAGGACTGCCATGAGCATACACACCGGGCAAGAGCCACGGTGGGCTTGTCAAAGCCAAGATTGCTCGGTCCCGCCCCTGGAGTCTGAGAATTTGCATTTCTACCACGTTCCCAAGTGTCGATGCTGCCGGTCCAGCACTTTGAGAACCATGAACTTAGACTACAGTGTGCAAGGAAGTGATGCTGAGTAAGGGTGGTTAGAAAGGTGGACCCACGGGCCCCAGAGAGGATCTTGCTCTCCACTGCCTGTGCCGACAGGCTGCATAGATAGGTGAATGAGTGAATGACCCCAACTCTGTGCAGACGTGGGACCCTGAACTCCCTTATTTCTCCAGTTGGTTTCCCTGAGTGGGGTTGGCGTGGGCAGTATGGAATGCAGTCTCACGCCAAGGACCCAGTAGCTGACAGCCAAGGGTGTGGGCCAGAAGTGAGTAGGGGGAGTGGGGAAGCATCATGGGGCAGGATGTGTTCCCAGGAAGAGAGGGTGAGGTGGGAGTCGGGCGGGGATAGTGGCTCCAGCTATGAACATCGTACCTGCCAGATGGGACACATAGTTACCACTGACCTGCATACAGGGGAGCTCCCTGCCCAGGAGTCACGCGTGTCCAACTTGGCGGTGAATGCCCTGGACCACAGGGGATGGCAACGGATGGATCGTGGCTTCCCCCTCTCTTCCTCCAGGTAGCAGGTCTGCTATGCACGTCCTATGGCTCCCCAAAAGGTCCCAGGGGATCAGGCTCAGTCATCACCATCAATGGCCAACGCCATACAGCATCCTTGCGGTGGCCTTCCGACCCCCTCTGTTTCTCACCTCCTGTCCCACGTGCCTGCATCCTGACGTCTTTCCTTCATGAACTTCGTGAATGTAAGCCTTTGTCTCAGGCTTTGCTTTCGGGAGAACGTCTGGCTAGAGAATGTCTTAAACTGAGACTCCAAGCTTGACAGAGATCATTCACCGTCCAACCATTCAGCAAATGCTCTGACCCTGGGATCGCACGCGCTGGGTCCTAGAGACGCAACAATGGACGAGGCAGC